>NW_026015438.1:0-23226 GCF_020379485.1 Brassica napus | reverse complement strand
CTACTCTCAACGGGAATCACTGAAGCGCATTTATGCAAACAACAAGATTTCTCGCACTTGGACGATCCCGACTATGCGTCCTGGCATGTCACCACCATAACAACTCAGCTCCTCGATCTTGATCTGATGAAACATACACCCAAAAATCATCCAGCGACTTAATCCACTGATTTAAAATTAGCTTCGATCTTCACTGGTTGGAATTAAACGGTCTGCAGAATTTGGTGAACTTCTTCAGCAATAACTTCTTTAGTATTCGCGTCATACTCTAACATCTCTCGAAGCTCTGAGACTCCATGGTCTTTTATCTACTACAAATTCTTGGCTAAGTTCCCAAATATTTTCCATCTGATCTTTCGCTTATTCTCCAAACCATAATCGATGAATGAAATTCACTCGACCACATATCTTGATGCTGAAATTGTTGTATATGATTAACTCAACCTGAACCTCTTGGTGGAAACATCCCACTGTGCAACTCCATAAACTAAATCCTCAATCGGTCAATACCTGGTGTAGAAATAATACTTCTTGAACTCTTGAAATCTGTCCAACTCGATCTCACTCCTTGAAGTAATTCTTGACTCTTGAGTAACAACTCATAGCGTTCATCTCCAAATAGCTTGCTGCCAAATCGTCTTGTAATTCTCTGAACAGCGGCCACGTCAATATTTGCTCTGAGTGTTGACTCCCAAATCTGCCTCAAACCAAAGTATACCTCGAACGGTTTAGTCCTTCTTCGGTATCTTATGGTCCCAACTGCTTCTTCTTTGCATCATAAGCTTCATGATGTCTCATTGAAAAAAATGCTTCATGTGCTTCTACCATCTTGTAATAAAGTCGAGCTATCAATTCTAAGCTAAAAACAAACGATGAACAATTCAGGATTGTACGGCTCTGGTCCTGGTACGGCTCATCATTAGATTGATATTGATAACACAAGAGTCCGGAGATGTATTCGATGTATCAATTCTGTCCCATATATCTCTCTAAAGAATTGGCATCCCCACTAGAATTCAAAAGAACGACAGGAAGGCATGACGTTACTGACTCTTAACAGGGCGGTAGTGAACCCCACCATGAGGTAGCAAACTCGAGCATGATGATACTAACATCGGTAAGTACGGTCCATCCGTTCAAGCTTGTCTCGGTGCTTCTGCTATGAATATCACTGTTAGGTAACTACCCATGACTATCTATCCTAAAATGAAGGAACAAGCCAGCATATCCTAGTTATCCTTGCGACTCATTTGACTCGAAAAAAATTTGAAACAAGTCCCATTCAAGCATCGTATAACCATGCTCTGATACCACCTTTGTGACACCCCGATCGTAGATGACCAGAAATGACATGGTCGATGTTCCTCAATTGTGGATCTGAGGTCTCAGAATACTTACGATCGCCTTAGACCAACAAACAAAGAACACCAACGCTCCTATCGGATATAACTCTAGGCTTTTCAACCCGACAAAGCAATACCCGATAGTTAGTTCGTCCGGACAAGGACTAATATCATATAGAACCCGTACTTAAAAAAACATTCTTTATAAATCAATCAAAAGCATCTTACAAAATTTGTTATAAATTAACCTCGAGGTTTTCGGTCAATAAATCTTATAAATAAGAAATATCAAAATGCCTTTGCAAGGATAATAAAACTACCGCTGGCTAATGCTATTCCTTCCCGTCCTAGAGTAAGGTCTCTCGCCTATTGGTTACCTGCATCACAAATGAGTCATGAGTAACTAGTTTACTCAGTGAGCCTAGTCCCGCACCCCAACATATATTAATAATATCTCAAGCAATCCACTTCATTTGTATGCAGTGGAAATATATTCCATATCTGGATATTTATATATAAGGACTATCCTTCCATCATTGTGAATCTAATCATATACCTCACTTCCTATTCCCGTCTCTCATCATTCATAAAATCATATATATATATATATATATATATACCAGACCCGAGAAACCACAAAGGCTAAACGAGTCTAGCAAGTTAGCATCACCATCATCGCCATCAGATATTCAAAAATTGAACATCTAACGCTGCATGCAGTTACACGGCCTCCAGGGTGCAACCCCATCATCATGTCTTCGTGACCTTGTTCCATATCGCAAGACCAATTCACAGTAATCATCATTCATACGGGAATATTTTGGAAAACAGGTTTATAATAAGACTTCACATGATTAATACTTCCATACTTAATTATATTATATATTAGTACTTGAGAACAAGTACTATGGCTCGGGAGTAAACCTCTATGAACATTCATGAATATTTAATAAGCGTTTACACTAAGTAAACACCTCACCAATTCAATATTGATCAAGAGACATAGCCTATCAATCATCTACAATCAGTGCGTTCAATCAAGAAATATTCATCCACTACTCATCAATCATCTATCTAGACTCACCTTTGATTCCATGAGATTGGCTAGGGGACTAGACTCGAGCTCAACTAATAACACTCCATTTCACACTGATCAGAATGTGTGGATACAAGATCAGTCAGGTTGATTCCAACAGAAACTCTACTCAGCTTAGTTCAAAGCAGTTCAGTTCGGTTGAAGGATAATTCAGTTCAGCTAAGCCTTTAAAAAATATCTACGAGACATAACTGAACCAAGATCAATTCACATACAGGTTAAGAACTAATATGGACAGGAAGCTTAACAAATCAGTCCACTTGTTCCAAACAAAACTTCTCTGAACTATTAGCTATGGCTTACCGATTTCCTCAAGCTTTAAGATGAACTTGGTTATTATAAACTTCAAGCTGAACACACGTCTAACCTGATCAGGACAAGATACCCATGATAGGTTCAAGATCAGAAACAGGCCAAAACGTTTTGGTTACCTAACAAGAACTGAAGCTCAAGCAAAAATGATCTCATCAAATCCATATGTTCTTACCAATAAATCCAAGGCTAAAGAACTTGGGTGATTCTAAACTCTTGAACACCAACCTTCAGCTCTTAAACACACAGAACACACTGGTTAAAGTCACAGGATGGTGTGAAAGGGTCGTCCAAGCTCACTCTCTTCCTGATTTTTTTCTGAATTGTTCAACTAATTTTTTCACAGATATTTCCCTCTTCTTTCTCTCTTTCTCTCTGAATTTTTCGCTGGTTTTTCTTGCAGTAACAGGACGTCCAGAGGAGAGAAGATGGTATTTTATATCATAAGGAGTTGCTTCAGATGAGGGTTTGCTCCCACAAAAGACAAAGCTGAGGTTAGACAGCTGGTGACATGCTTCAGACACACCAGCAGCACAAGCAGCTGAACATTTCCCTTCCATGAAGAAAGATACAAGCAGCTGAAGCAAACAGCTTGTGACCAGCATGTGACTTCTAATGAGCAAGCAGGTAAGCAAGTAGGTGCATGTCATGTGACCTAATTACTGAGGAAGCAAGTAGGCTAGAAGGTGCAAGGTATGTGACTGTTCAGAAATAATTTAAGAGTTTTGTCGATATTTTTTAGACTATTCGACTAAATATATATTCATCATTGAATCTCGTCCTGCTCTGAAAAAACTCGTCAAGCAGCATGAATAAAATCGACAATAATAATTAACACTCGACCAGAACCATCAAGAGATGGTTTTTCGACCAAAAGACAGCCCCGTCGAGATAATTCACCGTGTCGATTTTTATTTAAATTCTGATCGATCAATCTTCAAACTGATCTTAAAGAATTTCTCGACCACAATTATATTTGCTCGTGAGTGTTATTACACCTTGTCTCGGGTCGTAGCCAAAGCATACACATACTTGACAAACTCATCCCATTCCTCCTTTGTGACAGGTCATCCGGTCCTTTGGACTCTAGCTTCCTCATAACCCCACTGCTCTCTACAGATTCTCCAATGTAAGCTGAGTACAAGCATTCTCCTACTTGCATACTCTCTTGATATCCTTTCTCCATAATCTGCTCATCATGACCACATCTTAGAAAGTTATCTCAACTTTCCCTTCTTGCAGCTTGTACCTCTCTTCCATCTATCTGGCTTCTTGTTTATCTCCCACACATCACACATGTGTTCAACCAGCTCACATATCTCTCCCATAGAAAGCCAAAGATCACATCTTGCTTCCTCCTTCCTTGACACCAACTCGGAATTGCTGTATGAGTTTTCACCATACTCAACTCTGATTCTACTTCTCTCAGCCTCCCACAAGTTATACAACTCGTTCTTCCCTTGTCTTAGACTATAGATCACGCCCTTGGCTTCATGAACCTCCAACCTTGCTGTCTGACCTTCTTCAGCAGCTACCTCCTTTAAAGGTTCCACCTTTACTTGAATCTCCTCCAACCTTGCTGTCTGACCTTCTTTAGCAGCTACCTCCCTTAAAGGTTCCACCTTTACTTGAATCTCCTCCAAACTTGCTGTCTGATCTTTCTCAGCAGCTCTCACCTTTAAAGGTTCTTCTTTTCATGATTACTCCAAATCCCACAGCTTTCAAAAGCTGTCTTTATCCAGCTTGACCAAGCACACTCGTTTTCTCTCTCTTTCTTCTCTTCACTTCTTGATCTTGTCTCCTCCACCATGCTTAACTCGTTTGAATCCATCAGAAACTCCACAGACTCAATCGATCTCAGGCACACCAAAAAAACACCAAGAACACCTCAAGAAACTCAGATTTCGAAATCATAATCAAACACCCTCTCCCCTTTGCGCAACCTGGCTCTGATACCAAGAGATGATTTGTGTAGTTTGTATGAGATTAGGAGATTAAGAGAGACTAAGAGAATAAAGAACAAGAGAGAATACTCAAAACTCCTAATTATTAATAATGAGGTTTACAAGGCTTTATATGAGTGATACAAGATACAATTCGAAATCATAGGGTCAGAGGAGATCATGAACGTGTGGAGTCAAGGAGAGCCATCCAAAAGCAGCCAATGGGTGTTCTCACATGCTTGGACAGGCTGTAAAGGTGTTTTACCTTCCAGCTATCCCAGACCTTATCCAGAATGCTTCTTCCTTATCCAGATTGCTCCTTCCTTATCCAGACTCTCCTTGGACGTGCTCCACTCTCCAAATGGGTGAAAGGTAACTTCCCAAAGTTATACCTTAGTTACCACAGTAAAACTAAAGTTACTGTGGTAAATCTCAAAGTTATGACTGCCCCATTACTCTTCCTCTATCAATGTACCCACTCTTTATCACCTCTTCTCAACACATAAAGTGGTGGAGAATAACCAGGAAGTTGAATAAATCTCATAGGAGCTGGGATGAAGAAGTTATCACACTTTCAAATCAGGTGATTCCAGTTTCGCAGTTTGGCAATAGGACAGCTTCTGTGTCGTTCCAATCAAACCAGGATGAATCACTTTGTAAGAAGCTTGATTTGGATACATAAAAGTGGTGGAGAATAACCAGGAAGTTGAATAAATCTCATAGGAGCTGGGTTGAAGAAGTTATCCCACTTTCAAATGAGGTGATTCCTGTTTTGCAGTTTGGGAATAGGACAGCTTATGTGTCGTTCCAATCAAACCAGGAGGAAGCACTTGTAAGATGTTGATTTAGATACATAAAGTGGTGTAGAATAACAGGAAGTTGAATAAATCTCATAGGAGCTGGGATGAAGAACTTATCCCACTTTCAAATCAGGTGATTCCAGTTTTGCAGTTTGAGAATATGACAGCTTATGTGCCGTTCCAATCAAACCACGATGAATCACTTTGTAAGAATCTTGATTTGGATACATAAAGTGGTGGAGAATCACCAGGAAGTTGAATAAATCTCATAGGAGCTGGGATGAAGAAGTTATCCCACTTTCAAATGAGGTGATTCCAGTTTGCAGTTTGCAGTTTGGGAATAGGACAGCTTCTGTGTCGTTCCAATCAAACCAGGAGGAATCACTTTGTAAGAAGCTTGATTTGGATACATAAAGTGGTGTAGAATCACCAGGAAGTTGAATAAATCTCATAGGAGCTGGGATGAAGAAGTTATCCCACTTTTAAATCAGGTGATTCCACTTCCCAGTTTGGGAATATGACAGCTTCTTCGTCGTTCCAATCAAACCGTTGAATCACTTTGTAAGAAGCTTGATTTGGATACATAAAGTGGTGTAGAATCACCAGGAAGTTGAATAAATCTCATAGGAGCTGGGATGAAGAAGTTATCCCACTTTTAAATCAGGTGATTCCAGTTTCCCAGTTTGGGAATATGACAGCTTCTTCGTCGTTCCAATCAAACCACGTTGAATCACTTTGTAAGAAGCTTGATTTTGATACATAAAGTGGTGTAGAATCACCAGGACATTGAATAAATCTCATAGGAGCTGGGATGAAGAAGTTATCCCACTTTCAAATCAGGTGATTCCAGTTTCGCAGTTTGGGAATAGGACAGCTTCGGTGTCGTTCCAATCAAACCAGGATGAATCACTTTGTAAGAAGCTTGATTTGGATACATAAAGTGGTGGAGAATAACCAGGAAGTTGAATAAATCTCATAGGAGCTGGGTTGAAGAAGTTATCCCACTTTCAAATGAGGTGATTCCAGTTTTGCAGTTTGGGAATAGGACAGCTTCTGTGTCGTTCCAATCAAACCAGGAGGAATCACTTTGTAAGTTGTTTGATGAGATACATAAAGTGGTGGAGAATAACCAGGAAGTTGAATAAATCTCATAGGAGCTGGGATGAAGAAGTTATCCCAATTTCAATTCAGGTGATTCCAGTTTTGCAGTTTGGAAATAGGACAGCTTCTGTGTCGTTCCAATCAAACCAGGAGGAATCACTTTGTAAGAAGTTTGGTCTGGATACATAAAGTGGTGTAGAATCACCAGGAAGTTGAATAAATCTCATAGGAGCTGGGATGAAGAAGTTATCCCACTTTTAAATCAGGTGATTCCAGTTTCCCAGTTTAGGAATAGGACAACTTCTTCGTCGTTCCAATCAAACCAGGAGGAATCACTTTGTAAGAAGCTTGATTTGAATACATAAAGTGGTGGAGAATAACCAGGAAGTTGAATAAATCTCATAGGAGCTGGGATGAAGAAGTTATCCCACTTTCAAATCAGGTGATTCCAATTTTGCAGTTTGGGAATAGGACAGCTTATGTGTCGTTCCAATCAAACCAGGAGGAATCACTTTGTAAGAAGCTTGATTTGGATACATAAAGTGGTGGAGAATAACCAGGAATTGAATAAATCTCATAGGAGCTGGATGATGAAGAAGTTATCACACTTTCAAATCAGGTGAATCCAGTTTCGCAGTTTGGCAATAGGACAGCTTCTGTGTCGTTCCAATCAAACCAGGATGAATCACTTTGTAAGAAGCTTGATTTGGATACATAAAGTGGTGGAGAATAACCAGGAAGTTGAATAAATCTCATAGGAGCTGGGTTGAAGAAGTTATCCCACTTTCAAATGAGGTGATTCCAGTTTTGCAGTTTGGGAATAGGACAGCTTCTGTGTCGTTCCAATCAAACCAGGAGGAATCACTTTGTAAGATGTTTGATTTAGATACATAAAGTGGTGGAGAATAACCAGGAAGTTGAATAAATCTCATAGGAGCTGGGATGAAGAAGTTATCCCACTTTCAAATCAGGTGATTCCAGTTTTGCAGTTTGAGAATATGACAGCTTATGTGCCGTTCCAATCAAACCACGATGAATCACTTTGTAAGAATCTTGATTTGGATACATAAAGTGGTGGAGAATCACCAGGAAGTTGAATAAATCTCATAGGAGCTGGGATGAAGAAGTTATCCACTTTCAAATGAGGTGATTCCAGTTTTGCAGTTTGGGAATAGGACAGCTTCTGTGTCGTTCCAATCAAACCAGGAGGAATCACTTTGTAAGAAGCTTGATTTGGATACATAAAGTGGTGTAGAATCACCAGGAAGTTGAATAAATCTCATAGGAGCTGGGATGAAGAAGTTATCCCACTTTTAAATCAGGTGATTCCAACTTTGCAGTTTGGGAATATGACAGCTTCTGTGTCGTTCCAATCAAACCACGTTGAATCACTTTGTAAGAAGCTTGATTTGGATACATAAAGTGGTGTAGAATCACCAGGAAGTTGAATAAATCTCATAGGAGCTGGGATGAAGAAGTTATCCCACTTTTAAATCAGGTGATTCCAGTTTCCCAGTTTGGGAATAGGACAGCTTCTTCGTCGTTCCAATCAAACCAGGAGGAATCACTTTGTAAGAAGCTTGATTGGATACATAAAGTGGTGGAGAATAACCAGGAAGTTGAATAAATCTCATAGGAGCTGGGATGAAGAAGTTATCCCACTTTCAAATCAGGTGATTCCAGTTTTGCAGTTTGGGAATAGGACAGCTTATGTGTCGTTCCAATCAAACCAGGAGGAATCACTTGTAAGAAGCTTGATTTGGATACATAAAGTGGTGGAGAATAACCAGGAAGTTGAATAAATCTCATAGGAGCTGGGATGAAGAAGTTATCACACTTTCAAATCAGGTGATTCCAGTTTCGCAGTTTGGCAATAGGACAGCTTCTGTGTCGTTCCAATCAAACCAGGATGAATCACTTTGTAAGAAGCTTGATTTGGATACATAAAGTGGTGGAGAATAACCAGGAAGTTGAATAAATCTCATAGGAGCTTGGTTGAAGAAGTTATCCCACTTTCAAATGAGGTGATTCCAGTTTTGCAGTTTGGGAATAGGACAGCTTCTGTGTCGTTCCAATCAAACCAGGAGGAATCACTTTGTAAGTTGTTTGATTTAGATACATAAAGTGGTGGAGAATAACCAGGAAGTTGAATAAATCTCATAGGAGCTGGGGAAAGAAGTTATCCCACTTTTAAATCAGGTGATTCCAGTTTCCAGTTTGGGAATATGACAGCTTCTTCGTCGTTCCAATCAAACCACGTTGAATCACTTTGTAAGAAGCTTGATTTGGATACATAAAGTGGTGTAGAATCACCAGGAAGTTGAATAAATCTCATAGGAGCTGGGATGAAGAAGTTATCCCACTTTAAATCAGGTGATTCCAGTTTCCCAGTTTGGGAATAGGACAGCTTCTTCGTCGTTCAATCAAACCACGTTGAATCACTTTGTAAGAAGCTTGATTTTGATACATAAAATGTGTAGAATCACCAGGACATTGAATAAATCTCATAGGAGCTGGGATGAAGAAGTTATCCCACTTTCAAATCAGGTGATTCCAGTTTCGCAGTTTGGGAATAGGACAGCTTCGGTGTCGTTCGAAACAAACCAGGAGAATCACTTTGTAAGAAGCTTGATTTGGATACATAAAGTGGTGGAGAATCACCAGGAAGTTGAATAAATATCATAGGAGCTGGGATGAAGAAGTTATCCCACTTTCAAATCAGGTGATTCCAGTTTCCCAGTTTGGGATTACGACAGCTTCTGTGTCGTTCCAATCAAACCAGGATGAATCACTTTGTAAGAAGCTTGATTTGGATACATAAAGTGGTGGAGAATAACCTGAAGTTGAATAAATCTCATAGGAGCTGGGATGAAGAAGTTATCCCACTTTCAAATCAGGTGATTCCAGTTTTGCAGTTTGAGAATATGACAGCCTATGTGCCGTTCCAATCAAACCACGATGAATCACTTTGTAAGAATCTTGATTTGGTGGAGAATCACCAGGAAGTTGAATAAATCTCATAGGAGCTGGGATGAAGAAGTTATCCCACTTTCAAATGAGGTGATTCCAGTTTTGCAGTTTGGGAATAGGACAGCTTCTGTGTCGTTCCAATCAAACCAGGAGGAATCACTTTGTAAGAAGCTTGATTTGGATACATAAGTGGTGTGTGTAGAATAACCAGGAAGTTGAATAAATCTCATAGGAGCTGGGATGAAGAAGTTATCCCACTTTTAATCAGGTGATTCCAGTTTCCTAGTTTGGGAATATGACATCTTTTCGTCGTTCCAATCAAACCACGTTGAATCACTTTGTAAGAAGCTTGATTGGATACATAAAATTGGTGTAGATTAGAATCAGAGGAAGAAGTGAAAAAATCTCATAGGAGCTGGATGAAGAAGTTATCCCACTTTTAAATCAGGGTAATTCCAGTTTCCAGTTTGGGAATAGGAACAGCTTCTTCGTCGTTCAATCAAACCACGTTGAATCACTTGTAAGAAGCTTGATTTTGATACATAAGGGTGTAGAACACCAGGCATTGAATAAATCTCATAGGAGCTGTTGGGGTCCAAAAACGGTTACGACGGAATTACCACCCGAAAATCCTCGGAGATCGTATTTCCGAAAGAGTTAGTAAAAGAAGGATGTAATTTTCGTAAAAATAACTATACGAGGTTTTACGAAAAAGTATCCTTTGGGATTCAAACCGAAAAAACAAACCCGAGCAAGCTCGGTCGCTACGTAGCGACCGAGCTCGAGCCAAAGCTCGGTCGCTACGTAGCGACCGAGCGATCGTCCCGCTCGGTCGCTACGTAGCGACCGAGCTCAAGCCAAAGCTCGGTCGCTACGTAGCGACCGAGCGATCGTCCGCTCGGTCGCTACGTAGCGACCGAGCTCGAGCAAAGCTCGGTCGCTACGTAGCGACCGAGCGATCGTCCGCTCGGTCGCTACGTAGCGACCGAGCGATCGTCCGCTCGGTCGCTACGTAGCGACCGAGCTCGAGCAAAGCTCGGTCGCTACGTAGCGACCGAGCGCGATCGTCCCGCTCGGTCGCTACGTAGCGACCGAGCTCAAGCAAAGCTCGGTCGCTACGTAGCGACCGAGCGCTCCTCTCGTTCGGTCGCTGTGTAGCGATTGAACCTTTCCGAACATCGATACGACACCAGTCCTTGCATTCTCGTCAAACCTTCGAATGCTATCTCCCGAAGACCGTAGCAAGCTCAGTCCATGTTTCCCGCTATTCTAATTCATCGATCAAACTTCGCGGATTAGAAACCGCGGAAAACTCGTAGTAAACGTGTCGAGTCGGAAGACGGCCCAAAGGGACCTAAAACACGACTCGAGGCCCATCCTACGATTTTTCCTAACCAAAAGCCCGTGAACCACAGCATGGTTCACGCTTGGCCCACGAGGAAGGATAAATGTCAAGTTTCCGCGGATAAATACGGAAGTTTTGAAGATAATTGTGAAGATCGGGAAAAATGGAATATCTCCATTTTTTGCTATGACGGCTTAAGGGCAGAAGAGTAAAAGCGTAAACCGACCTTGGAGCTAGTATATAAGGAGTCCTAGGCGAGGAGCAGAGGGGAGAACTTTTTCAGAGCAAACTTAGCACTTAGAGCGATTTAGGCAACTTTCCGTTTTTGTTATTTCGAGCTGCGACTCAATTAGGTTTAGCCGTCTTAGGGTTGCTAGAACTAGGAATCTCGCCGACAGCTCTCGAGCCCAGGCTTACCTTGTTGTTGTAACGCTCATACGCAGATTCGGAATAAGATCTACTTTGCTCTCTTTTCGATTTCTTATTTTATCGTTGTTATTCTCGTGTTCTGATTGCTTGACGTGTGGTAATTAACAGATATCCGGGTCCTCTGGGAAACTAGGGTTTTCTTAGTTTCCTTATTTAAACGGAAATCGACAGTGCGAATTTCGGTTCCCACAGTTTGGCGCTAGAAGGAGGGGGGATTACGGATCAATCTAACCCGCAAAAGCCACACACAGTCAGACATGTCAACCAACGACGCGGATAACGTGCAAACTCCCCTTAACGGAGGCAGCGGCACCGATCTCCACACTCCGGTAGCGGACGTATCTGCGGCCAACGCGCAAGCCAACGCCGCGACGCTCGAGGAGTTTAAAAAGATGTTCGCCACCTATGAAAAAAGGTCGGAAGAACAGGATAAGCTCGTGAATACCTTGACCAAACAGGTTGAAACCTTAACGGCAAGGACCCAAGCTATCCGTCCCCGCGGAACCACCAAAATCCGCGGGAAGAGGCTCGACTTCGCCACCCCACTCGATAGAGCAGGAGTCGCGCGGGAACGACCTTCCGGTCAAAACCCAGCGAGAAATCTCCATCGAAAAGGGGAACTCTGAAAGTCTTCCGCCCCCTGCAAAGGACTCGGAGGATAACGAAGCCGAACACATTGACCTGGATCCTAGCGATGTCTCCAACGACACCGACGAGGATGTCGACAGACATCCAAGAAGGACCAGAAGCCGATCCGCTCGGGAAGGCTCCCCGTTCGAAAAACCAATGACGGAAGAAGAAGAAGTCGCCTATGGGAACGAACAAGAGGAGCTGGCCGAAAGGCAAACCGAGCTCACTCGCAGTAAGCGCCGACAGGCTCGGAAATCCACTGACGAGACATCGGATATCCGCGATCTTCGCGACTACATCACTAAGACTGCGGCAGAAGTGAGAGCCGTAAAGTCTCAAATCCATCATGCTACTAGTGCTGCCCCCGAGATCGATCGACTGCTGGAAGGAGCTCGAAAGACCCCCTTTACCAGTCGCATTTCGGACATGAGGGTGTCCGATCCGGGAAAGATCAAAGTACCGAAGTACGATGGTACGGCCGATCCGAAAGCGCACCTTCAGGCTTTCCACATCGCGATGGGAAGAGCAAGACTGAAGGACGGCGAAAAGGATGCCGGCTATTGCCGCCTGTTCGTCGAAAATCTTGAAGGAGCAGCGCTCGAATGGTTCGCACGCCTTCGTCGCAACACCATCGGGAGTTTTCGACAGCTCGCATCGGAATTCCTCAAACAGTACTCTGTATTCATAGACAGGGAAACCTCCGATGTTGATCTCTGGAGTCTCTCCCAGAGGGAAGACGAACCCCTCCGCGAGTTTATCAGTCGGTTCAAGCTGATAATGTCCAGGGTCAGCGGGATAAGCGACAAAGTGGCCATCGACGCGCTGAGAAAGACGCTCTGGTACAAGTCGAAATTCAGAAAATGGATAACTCTCGACAAACCGCGAACGATCCAGGACGCCCTCCACAAAGCAACGGACTATATCATAGTGGAGGGAAGAAACTAAAGTCTTATCGCAAAAACATAAGCCGGCAAGACCATCCTCGAAAGACGCAGATCCGAAGGGGAAAAGAAGAACTCTCGTAACGACAAGTACGTCCATCACGAGGGGGAAGATCTCCAAGGGGCGCATAACTATGCGATCAATTCGGATCAAGGCCGGACCACGGGCAACACATGGACTCGCAATCAAGGGTATGACGAGAACACCTTCTGCGAGTTCCACCAATCCCGAGGACACTCCACGACTAATTGCAAAGTCTTAGGAGCAAGACTGGCCGCGAAGCTGCTCGCTGGAGAGCTTTCGGAAGTAACTAGCTAGTCAAGGATCTCATCCTCGATTCTGATCGGCCTCCAAAGACGGACAGAAATCCGCCCGCTGAAAAATCTCCTCAACGAAACCAACCTGGGGATAAACGCGGTAGGAGGCCGGATGACAAAGGGAACGATAACAATCGTCGCAGAGTCAATATGATCATCGGAGGATCTCAATACTGCGGCGATACCGTGTCGGCCATCAAGGCTTACCAACGGAAGGCAGAATCAAGCGCAAATTGGCCTACATGGTCTCCTCCTCGAGACGGCCAAAGTTGCTCGATCACCTTCACGGAGGAAGAAGCCGGCGGTATCGACCAACCTCACTGCGACCCGCTCGTCATAGATCTCGTCATACGAGATTTAGAAGTCGGAAGGGTACTCGTCGATACGGGAAGCACGGTCAACGTAATCTTCCGCGACACTCTCAAGCGGATGAGTATCGAACTCGGAGAGTAATTCCGACGCCAAAACCACTCACGGGTTTTTCAGGCGAAGTGTCGATGACTCTCGGATCAATCCAATTGCCAGTCATGGCCAAGGAGATCACGAAAATCGTCGAATTCGCGGTAGTCGACCATCCCGCTATCTACAACGTGATCATGGGAACCCCATGGCTCAACGCCATGCAGGCAGTTCCGTCAACTTACCACCTGGGTCTCAAGTTCCCAACGCCGAGCGGAGTCGCGGCCATCTGGGGATGCCAAAAACAGTCGCGACTATGCTTCCTCGCGGAGCATAAGTTAAGGCAAATCACGGCTTCTGCAAACGGCAAACGCGCGAAGATAGATCGATCTTCGGCCAAAAGCGCCCCGCACAAGGACGAAGTAAAATCGTCTGTCAACGCAAACGCATCGGACGTCGAAGCTCGACATAAATCCGAAGCCCACGCGACAACTCAACCGGAACATCCGGAAAATAGCGTCGACCCAGCCACGATCGACACGGTCAAGGCGGACATCGCGACACCAACCGCCGAGTAAGAACACTCGCGGCATGAAACAGAACTACGAGATGGCTTGATCCTCGAAAGGGGTACGTAGGCAGCTTGTCAAAAGACGAGTTCAGCTATCCCCCTCTCTAAAAAAGGGGGGGGAGGGGGCGTATACTCGTATACTCCCACAATCGCCATTATTGTAATCGAGTTTTTAGAAACATAAAATTTTTTACAATATACACTGTCTTTTTATCGAAAACGCTTACGCTTCAGTTTACGCTCGTCTGCGGCCTCATCCGGCCCAAAAATCGTAAAGATTATCACCTTTCAAACACGCAAAAATACACGCATAATCCTCGAAAATAACTGCGAGACGTCGCAAAAAGTTAAAATTCGAGGACAATGCTAACAAATTGTCCGAACGCGACCACCAAAAACCTTACACCCCGTTCGTCGATTGGCCCCGACGAACACGCCAGCCGTCTTAAACAAACGCAATCCGATCACTCTTTTGATCTTTAAAAACGTCCAGCACAAGGACAAAAGCGCGCTACAACAAAAATCCGAAATTTTGGTTTAGCACTTCCAGTTGATTCTGAGAAGATGCTCGATTCGTACCATACAAGTCATATAAGCCGAGAACATATCGCGGACTTTAAACCGGTGCGAGTCAGGAAGAAATCGCAACAGGAAAAACGATAGCCGGCTAGTCACCGCACAAACCTTAACCGAAAGTAAACCTAGGTCTTGCCCTAAACCCAACGCTCTGGTCTCAAACATCTCAAGGCATGATATCTAAAAGATACGAGATCATAAACCATGCCTCTCCGTTCGTATCTCAATGTTCTCGAAAATCGTAAAGACAGATAAATTTTTACGAAAATCACGAACGAACCAACAGATTGAACGTCTAATTAGAACTACATACGAGACGACAACTCGTATTTACTTCAACCCTACTCAGGAAAACTCGAAACAAAACATTTATCATATAAATAAACCGCGTAAAGCGGCAAGGGATTCAAAGCCACCAACGGCCAGTCCCGGAAATACAAATACGGCCATCTTGGCCTAAACGAAATCCAAATTCAAAGGGCCACATTCGGCCGAAAACAAGGATAACTGATCCATCCCTCATAATCCAAAGTCAAAGTCCCGGACAACGAAGCACCAAACGCATCCGCAGGACGATCCACTTCCTCGCCACCATCGTGAAAATCGATCGGGACCTCCTCGGTATCAGGAGAAACCGGGATGGAATCCCAGAACCCTTGAATCCTCTCGTCGATCGGAGGGATAAGCGCCTCAGCGTGGGCACGGTCACTCATCCCACTCTTCATCAAGCTCATTTCCTCTTCAAACACATAGTCGTCGGCTTGCGTCCTCCAAAGACTTCCGACCGAACCACGGCACTCGCGAAAGTCGCCCACCGAGGTAAAGGCATTCTTAGGTTCCCGTACTCAACCTGGAACTGAGATGCGCGAGTCTTCATCACCTCGACGATTTCTCTTTTGCCTTTCCTCTCCGCTTTACGAACAGCCCGCGCATGATCACGAGTAAGCTGTGCCTCTCGCTCCAGCATCTCGCCTTGCACGCGAGCGAGATCCCGCTCCGCTTTCTCCGCCTTGAAGCGGTAGACCATGGCTTCTCTATGACCCGCCTCGATGGCCGAGCCCAGCAAGCTCAGGCCCTGCAAAATCGATGGGCGTGTTACAAATCCATACATAGGATAATCACTAAAAAATTCAAAAAAAAAACTAACCCCATTGATGATGCGAGATCCTTCCGCAACGACTCTCGGCCTCGCCGATTCTTTCGTAGGAGGAGGAGCATCGAAACCCGATGGCAGCCCAGCAAAGAAATCATCGAAATCCGGAATAGGGGCCTCGCTCGAACCGCTTCCGTCGCCGTAAGCAAGGTTCGGATCCCATCCTGGAAGCATAGAGTCGTCCATCGAAAACTCTATGTCGCCAAGATCGACATCTTTTCCCTTCCAAGAGCTCGACTCCGGCACAGCTGTCGGAGCTTCGACGGGATTCTGGTCGTCGGGTTCGGAGTCGCTTCCCGTGTCCGCATCCAAAGCGGGACCGGGTTGCACGAATCTCAGTGCCTTCCGAACCCTCTTCGGCGTAAAAGAAGTCCAGAAGAAGGGACCATTCCTGAGAAGATCCCTCACCGAAATGATGTCCTCGGGGAACGGAGCAAAAGGGTTGATGAAGGGACGATTGTTCGGCAACCTCCGGAACAGTGGAATGCAACTCTCTTCGACGGACGCAGCGTCCAAACGAACAAAGAAAAAGAACTTCTTCCACGAGTTGAAGTTCGAAATGAACTTCTTAACCACCGACATAAATTTCCGAGGGACAAACCTATGCTTATCCGTATCCTTGACAAGTTGAAGCCTCAAAAGCGCTTCATAATGATCGACGGAAAGGGAAAGGCCATGCTCATAGCTTAGGATCAAGATCCCAATAAGGTGCTGAATGGCAAGGGGTGTCAACTGACTTATCGACTTCGAACGGTCCAACACTCGGACGAGAATTTCGGGTATGGGGAACCAGAGGCGACAACGCACTATGAACGCCTCATAACAAGTAAAGTAACCCTCCGGGGGGTTGTTAGCACATTCCCCGCGGCAGGGAACCCGGAACTCCACAGCATCCGGGATGTGTAGAACGACCGCATCGTCGCGAGAAACTCGTCAGTAGTCCTGCTTGCATCCTCTTCCTCGACTCCACGATGGACCAGGACCGGGAATGGCTTCTCCTTGGGAGGGGTCAACGAGCCATAATGAGCAACCCACCATGCCTCGTTCTCGGCAGGATGCACCGAGTGAGGCACGAACTCCATCTTCGGAACGACGAGCTCTTCGTAAGGACTCGCGGACGAAGACCCTTTTTTCGCAATCTTTTTCTTGCTCGACATCTTTACACTTCTCTTAGAGAATAGAGGAAAAGGGTGGAGAGAAAGATAGAAAGTTTTTGAAAGATCTTAGAGAAAAACAAGAAAGTGAAAAAATTATGGAACAAGTTACCTCTCTTCTTATAAGACATGAGGATTTACTATTCAAGCTCGGACTTTCGGATATTAATTCCATCCATCACGCCTAACTTGCCAAACATGCCTAACCGCACGCTAGGATCCTACGATGCATGATCCTAACGGGCTGGGGGGCTAACTGTTGGGGTCAAAAACGGTTACGACGGAATTACCACCCGAAAATCCTCGGAGATCGTATTCCGAAAGAGTTAGTAAAAGAAGGGATGTAATTTTCGTAAAATAAAAATAACCTATACGAGTTTTTACGAAAAAGTATCCTTTGGGATTCAAACCGAACAAACAAAACCCGAGCCAAGTTCGGTCGCTACGTAGCGACCGCACTCGGCTGAGCTCGGTCGCTACGTAGCGACCGAGCTCGAGCCAAAGCTCGGTCGCTACGTAGCGACCGAGCGATCGTCCCGAGCTCGTCGCTACGTAGCGACCGAGAGCGATCGTCCCGCTCGGTCGCTACGTAGCGACCGAGCTCGAGCCAAGCTCGGTCGCTACGTAGCGACCGAGCGCTCCTCTCGCTCGGTCGCTACGTAGCGACCGGGCTCGAGCCAAAGTTCGGTCGCTGTGTAGCGATTGAACCTTTCCGAACATCGATACGACACCAGTTGCATTCTCGTCAAACCTTCGAATGCTATCTCCCGAAGACCGTAGCAAGCTCAGTCCATGTTTCCCGCTATTCTAATTCATCGATCAAACTTCGCGGATTAGAAACCGCGGAAAACTCGTAGTAGTAAACGTGTCGAGTCGGAAGACGGCCCAAAGGGACCTAAAACACGACTCGAGGCCCATCCTACGATTTTTCCTAACCAAAGCCCGTGAACCACAGCATGGTTCACGCTTGGCCCACGAGGAAGGATAAATGTCAAGTTTCCGCGGATAAATACGGAAGTTTTGAAGATAATTGTGAAGATCGGGAAAAATGGAATATCTCCATTTTTTGCTATGACGGCTTAAGGGCAGAAGAGTAAAAGCGTAAACCGACCTTGGAGCTAGTATATAAGGAGTCCTAGGCGAGGAGCAGAGGGGAGAACTTTTTCAGAGCAAACTTAGCACTTAGAGCGATTTAGGCAACTTTCCGTTTTTGTTATTTCGAGCTGCGACTCAATTAGGTTTAGCCGTCTTAGGGTTGCTAGAACTAGGAATCTCGCCGACAGCTCTCGAGCCCAGGCTTATACCTTGTTGTAACGCTCATACGCAGATTCGGAATAAGATCTACTTTGCTCTCTTTTCGATTTCTTATCTTTATCGTTGTTATTCTCGTGTTCTGATTGCTTGACGTGTGGTAATTAACAGATATCCGGGTCCTCTGGGAAACTAGGGTTTTCTTAGTTTCCTTATTTAAACGGAAATCGACAGTGCGAATTTCGGTTCCCACAGAGCGGGATGAAGAAAGAGAAGTTATCCCACTTTCAATCGGTGATTCAGTTTCTCAGTTTGGGAATATGGACAGCTTCGGTTAGTCGAAAACAAACAGGAGAATCACTTTGTAAGAAGCTTGATTTGGATACATAAGTGGTGGAGAATCACCAGGAAGTTGAATAAATATATAGGAGCGGGATGAAGAAGTTATCCCCTTTCAAATCAGGTGATTCCAGTTTCGCAGTTTGGGAATGGACAGCTTCGTGTCGTTTTCCAATCAAACCAGGATGATCACTTTGTAAGAAGCTTGATTTGGATACATAAAGTGGTGGAGAAAATAGGAAGTGAATATCTCATAGGAGTGGGTTGAAGAAGTTATCCACTTTCAAATGAGGTGATTCCAGTTTTTGCAGGTTGGGAGGACAGCTTTGTGTCGTTCCAATCAAACAGGAGGAATCACTTTGTAAGTGTTTGATTTAGATACAAAAGTGGTGGAGAATAACCAGGAAGTTGAATAAATCTCATAGGAGTGGGATGAAGAAGAAGAAGTTATCCCACTTTCAAATCAGGTGATTCCAGTTTTGCAGTTTGGAAAAGGACAGCTTCGGTGTCGTTCGAAACAAACCAGGAGGAATCACTTTGTAAGAAGCTTTATTTGGATACATAAAGTGGTGGAGAATCACCAGGAAGTTGAATAAATATCATAGGAGCTGGGATGAAGAAGTTATCCCACTTTCAAATCAGGTGATTCCAGTTTCGCAGTTTGGGAATAGGACAGCTTCGGTGTCGTTCCAATCAAACCAGGAGGAATCACTTTGTAAGAAGTTTGGTCTGGATACATAAAGTGGTGTAGAAACCAGGAGGAAGTTGAATAAATCTCATAAGAGCTGGGATGAAGAAGTTATCCCACTTTTAAATCAGGTGATTCCAGTTTCGCAGTTTGGGAATAGGACAACTTCTTCGTCGTTCCAATCAAACCAGGAGGAATCACTTTGTAAGAAGCTTGATTTGGATACATAAAGTGGTGGAGAATAACCAGGAAGTTGAATAAATCTGATAGGAGCTGGGATGAAGAAGTTATCCCACTTTCAAATCAGGTGATTCCAGTTTTGCAGTTTGGGAATAGGACAGCTTATGTGTCGTTCCAATCAAACCACGTTGAATCACTTTGTAAGAAGCTTGATTTTGATACATAAAGTGGTGTAGAATCACCAGGACATTGAATAAATCTCATAGGAGCTGGGATGAAGAAGTTATCCCACTTTCAAATCAGGTGATTCCAGTTTTGCAGTTTGGGAATAGGACAGCTTCGGTGTCGTTCGAAACAAACCAGGAGGAATCACTTTGTAAGAAGCTTTATTTGGATACATAAAGTGGTGGAGAATCACCAGGAAGTTGAATAAATCTCATAGGAGCTGGGATGAAGAAGTTATCCCACTTTCAAATCAGGTGATTCCAGTTTTGCAGTTTGGGAATATGACAGCTTCTTCGTCGTTCCAATCAACCACGTTGAATCACTTTGTAAGAAGCTTGATTTGATAATAAAGTGGGTGGAGAATAACCAGGAAGTTGAATAAATCTCATAGGGCTGGGATGAAGAAGTTATCCCACTTTCAAATCAGGTGATTCCAGTTTTGCAGTTGGGAATAGGACAGCTTATGTGTCGTTCCAATCAAACCACGTTGAATCACTTTGTAAGAAGCTTGATTTTGATACATAAAGGGTGGTAGAATCACCAGGACATTGAATAAATCTCATAGGAGCTGGGATGAAGAGAAGTTATCCCACTTCAAATCAGTCAGGTGATTCCAGTTTCCCAGTTTGGGAATAGGACAACTTCTTCGTCGTTCCAATCAAACCAGGAGAAATCACTTTGTAAGAAGCTTGATTTGGATACATAAGTGGTGGAGAATAACCAGGAAGTTGAATAAATCTCATAGGAGCTGGGATGAAGAAGTTATCCCACTTTCAAATCAGGTGATTCCAGTTTTGCAGTTTGGGAATAGGACAGCTTCTTCGTCGTTCCAATCAAACCACGTTGAATCAATTTGTAAGAATCTTGATTTTGATACATAAAGTGGTGTAGAATCACCAGGAAATTGAATAAATCTCATAGGAGTGGGGGATGAAGAAGTTATCCCACTTTCAAATCAGGTGATTCCAGTTTCGCAGTTTGGGAATAGGACAGCTTCGGTGTCGTTCGAAACAAACCAGGAGGAATCACTTTGTAAGAAGCTTTATTTGGATACATAAAGTGTGGGAATCACCAGGAAGTTGAATAATATCATAGGAGCTGGGATGAAGAAGTTATCCCACTTTCAAATCAGGTGATTCCAGTTTCGCAGTTTGGGAATAGGACAGCTTCGGTGTCGTTCCAATCAAACCAGGAGGAATCACTTTGTAAGAAGTTGATTCTGATACATAAAGTGGTGTAGAATCCAGGAAGGAGTTGAATAAATCTCATAGGAGCTGGGATGAAGAAGTTATCCCACTTTTAAATCAGGTGATTCCAGTTTCCCAGTTTGGGAATAGGACAACTTCTTCGTCGTTCCAATCAAACGAGGAGGAATCACTTTGTAAGAAGCTTGATTTGGATACATAAAGTGGTGGAGAATAACCAGGAAGTTGAAATAAATCTCATAGGAGCTGGGGATGAAGAAGTTATCCCACTTTCAAATCAGTGATTCCAGTTTTGCAGTTTGGGAATATGACAGCTTATGTGTCGTTCCAATCAAACCAGGAGGAATCACTTTGTAAGAAGCTTGATTTGGATACATAAAGTGGTGTAGAATCACCAGGAAGGTTAATAAATCTCATAGGAGCTGGGATAAAGAAGTTATCACACTTTCAAATCAGGTGATTCCAGTTTCGCAGTTTGGCAATAGGACAGCTTCTGTGTCGTTCCAATCAAAGTAGGATGACTCACTTTGTAAGAAGCTAGATTTGGATAATAAAGTGGTGGAGAATAACCAGGAAGTTGAATAAATATCATAGGACTGGGATGAAGAAGTTATCCCACTTTCAAATCAGGTGATTCCAGTTTTGCGTTTGGGAATAGGAACAGCTTCTTCGTCGTTCAATCAAACCACGGATGAATCACTTTGTAAGAAGCTTGATTTTGATACATAAAGTGGTGGAGGAGAAAACCAGGAAGTTGAATAAATCTCATAGGAGCTGGGATGAAGAAGTTATCCCACTTTCAAATCAGGTGATTCCAGTTTTGCAGTTGGGATGGGACTAGGACAGCTTCTTCGTCCTCCAATCAAACCACGTGAATCACTTTGTAAGAAGCTTGATTTTGATACATAAAGTGGTGGTAGAATCACCAGGACATTGAATATAAATCTCATAGGAGCTGGGATGAAGAAGTTTCCCACTTTCAAATTAGGTGATTCCAGTTTCCCAGTTTGGGAATAGGACAACTTCTTCGTCGTTCCAATCAAACCAGGATGAATCACTTTGTAAGAAGCTTGATTTGGATACATAAAGTGGTGGAGAATCACCAGGAAGTTGAATAAATCTCATAGGAGGGGGATGAAGAAGTTATCCCACTTTCAAATCAGGTGATTCCAGTTTCAGTTTGGGAATAGGACAGCTTCTTCGTCGTTCCAATCAAACCACATGAATCAATTTGTAAGAAGCTTGATTTTGATACATAAAGTGGGTGTAGAATCACCAGGAATTGAATAAATCTCATAGGAGTGGGATGAAGAAGTTTATCCCACTTCAAATCAGGTGATTCCAGTTCGCAGCTGGGGATTGGAAGCTTCTAGGCCCCTTTTTTTCTTCTTTTCTTCGTTCCAATACAACCAGGAGGAATCACTTTGTAAGAAGCGTTGATTTGATCACATAAAAGTGGTGGAGAATCCACCAGGAAGTTGAAAATAAGTTCATAGGAGTGGGATGAAGAAGTATCACACTTTCAAATCAGAGTGATTCCAGTTTCCAAGTCCGTTTGGGAATAGGACAGCTTCTTTGTCGTTCCAATCAAACAGGGATGGAATCACTTGTGTAGAAGTTGGTGATGGATCATATAAGTGGTGTAGAATCACCAGGAAAGTGTTGAATAAATCTCATAGGAGTTGGGATGATAGAAGTTATCCCACTTTAAATCAGGTGATTCAGTTGTTCCAGTTGGGAATAGGACAGCCATCTTCCTTCGTCGTTCCAATCAAAACCAGGATGAATCACTTTGTAAGAAGCTTGATTTGGATTACGAAAGTGGGGGAGAATACCAGGAAGTTGAATAAATCTCATAGGAGTTGGGATGA
This sequence comes from Brassica napus, assembly GCF_020379485.1. Lineage (NCBI taxonomy): Eukaryota > Viridiplantae > Streptophyta > Magnoliopsida > Brassicales > Brassicaceae > Brassica > Brassica napus. The sequence continues at coordinate 386 of NW_026015438.1, read as the reverse complement.
AGAAGTTATCCCACTTTCAAATCAGTGATTCCTAGTTTTCCCAGTTTGGGGAATAGGACAGCTTATTGTCGTTCAATCAAACCAGGAGGAATCACTTTGTAAGAAGCTTGATTTGGATACATAAAGTGGTGGAGGAATCACCAGGAAGTTAATAAATCTCATAGGAGTTGGGATGAAGAAGTTATCACACTTTCAAATCAGGTGATTCCAGTTTCCCAGTTTGGGAATAGGACAGCTTCGTGTCGTTCCAATCAAACCAGGATGAATCACTTTGTAAGAAGCTAGATTTGGATACATTAAAGTGGTTGGAGAATACCAGGAAGTTGAATAAATCTCATAGCGCTGGTGGGGTGAAGAAGTTATCCACTTTTAATCAGGTGATTCCG
>NW_026015437.1:22500-133908 GCF_020379485.1 Brassica napus | reverse complement strand
ATGCGTTAGGTGTCATGGCCTTGGCACTAGCCAACCGATGTCCAAACAAACAAAAGGTGATGGTGGCTCTTGGGAGAATGAGAAGTCGAATCTGAAGAAGACAGGAGGATCTCGGACCAGTGTATGATGATGATGATGGGGAAGAAGCACTTGACTTCCCGGTTCATGGTCCCCTTCTTGTTACTAGGAGGGTCTTGGACGACACCACTGATCCCATCTTTGATGAGGAGGTCGATGGAGTGATCAATGAGTTTTGCTCGACCTTTGTGAGAGTTCTGATCCAATCTATGATGAGGATGTTCTTGATAGCCGAGCCATGGTTCACTACTGGTTACTAGGCGTGCCTTGAGTGTCCAACCAAAATCCAATGACAAAGAACAAAGGGAGAATCTCTTTCACTCTAGATGTCTCATTTCTGATAAAGTTTGTTCTTTAATCATTGATGGAGGTAGTTGCACTAATGTGGCTAGTGACACCCTTGTAAAGAAACTTGGGCTTGTTACTCGTCCTCTTTCTCGTCCTTTCAGGTTGGAGTGGCTCAATGAGGCCGGAGAGCAGTATGTGAAGGAGCAAGTCACGGTTCCACTCTCCATTGGCCGATATGAGGATGAGGTTGTGTGCAATGTGCTTCCCATGGATGCTTGCCATGTTCTCTTGGGCCGGCCTTGGAAATTTGACAAGAAGGCAGTGCATGATGGTTTCACAAACCGGCATTCATTTGATCATAAGGGAAGAAGATCACCTTGGTGCCTTTGTCGCCTTCGGAAGTCCATCAAGACCAGGTCCAACTTAAGAAGAACCAAGACCAAGGCTCTAAAGCTGATAAACCTGAGACCAGTACCAGAAACTCCAACTTCTTTGTCAAAGAAAGTCAGGTAAGGAAGTCTCTTTGCTCTCAAAAGCCATTTCTCTTACTGATTTATAAAGAGTCTCTCTTGGCCTCATCTTCTTCTGACCTTGCACGGAGATTCCGAGTGAGTTTTTAGGTATCTTGCAGGATTATTCTGATGTGTCTCCAGAAGAAAATCCCAAAGGATTGCCACCGGTGAGAGGCATTGAGCATCAGATCGATCTCATCCCGGGTGCCTCTCTACCGAACCGACCAGCGTACCGCACCAATCCGGTCGAGACCAAGGAGCTGGAGAAACAGATCAATGACTTGCTTGAGAAGGGATACATCAGAGAGAGTCTCAGTCCCTGTGCCGTGCCTGTTCTACTTGTACCAAAGAAGGATGGCTCCTGGAGGATGTGTGTGGACTGCCGGGCCATAAACAACATCACGGTAAAGTATCGACATCCTATCCCTCGTCTTGATGATATACTTGATGAACTCCATGGTTCTAAGTACTTTTCTAAGATAGATTTGAGAAGTGGCTATCATCAGATTAGGATGAAAGAAGGTGATGAATGGAAAACGGCCTTTAAAACAAAACTAGGTTTGTATGAGTGGCTTGTCATGCCCTTTGGTCTCACTAATGCACCTAGTACTTTCATGCGCCTAATGAATCATGTCTTGAGGTCTTTTATTGGTCATTTTGTTGTGGTTTACTTTGATGACATTTTTATTTACAGCAAAAGCCTTGATGAGCACAAACAGCATTTGAAATTTGTTCCTGAGGTCCTTAAAAAGGAACGTTTGTTTGCTAACCTTGGAAAGTGTTCTTTTGGCACAGATCATGTGGTCTTTCTAGGTTTTGTTGTAGGTGCAGATGGCTTGAGAGTGGACGAACAGAAGGTCCAAGCAATCCGGGACTGGCCCATTCCGACCACCATTGGTGAAGTAAGAAGCTTCCATGGCCTTGCCGGCTTCTATAGGCGATTTGTTCAAAACTTCAGTACCTTGACCAGCTCAGGAAGAAGCATTCGAAATCCTTAAAGGGAAGTTGACTTACGCCCCTTTACTTGTACTTCCAGATTTTTCTAAAGCTTTTGAAATCGAATGTGATGCTTCTGGTGTTGGTATTGGTGCTGTGTTGATGCAGGATGGAAAACCAGTGGCTTATTTCAGTGAGAAGCTTGGAGGAGCCTGTAAGACCCGATCCTGGATTCCCCAATCCAACCAGACCGCAGCCTCACCAAACAATGCAACCAGTTTCATTTACATATTCAAGTTCAAGTGTTAAATAATTCTAAGTCTTTTTCAGAGTTTTGAGGTTCCAACATTCACACTTAAACAATCCAACATCGACTAGGGCAAATAGATATTTCATAGATAATAACCAAGGTTCATACATCATTCATCATCCTAATAAATAGATCACACACTAGAATCGCATAAGTTCACAAGTTGCACAATAGGCTACAATAATTACACAATTTTCAGAATCAACCCAATCACCACACATCTTCCCATGGCCGCGGTCCTCATGGTGCTTTTCCCTTACCACGGTCCATTTCTGGTCCTGCATCCAACACAAACAAACACACAATCACAAGGTTAGATTACAAAACAAGAATCAGTTCACATTGCATGGTCGGATCCAATCTAGTCAAGAACAATCATCAAAAATGTCAAATCTGACCCCTTTAAAAAGAGATCCAAATACCAAATAAAATTCATGATAAATCATGACAATTCAGAAGAAAAATATTCCCATAATCAGATTCAAAAGAACCGGCTCAGATCATAGTGATCTCGGCCATGAACAGCCCACACAAGAACAAGGGGCTTTCATGGGGATTTGATCAGGCCAAGGCCTTAAGATCGATAGATCCTTCCCTGTAATATCATAAAACAATCCATATATGGCGACATACCAATGCTTGTATGGAAGCTGTTGTTGTAAGCAAACTCCACTAAGGGTAAGTGTTTTTCCCAAGACTCTCCCCAGTCTAACACACACGCCCTTAGCATATCCTCCAAGGTTTGGATTGTCCTTTCAGACTGCCCATCCATTTGAGGATGATAAGATGTGCTCATATTCACTCTGGTTCCCAAGGCCTTTTGGAAAGCCTGCCAGAAATAAGATGTAAATCTTGGATCCCTGTCCGAGACAATGCTTGCTGGAACACCATGCAACCTCACTATCTCGTCTAGGTACACTTGCACAATCCTGTCGACCCAATCCCTTTTTTGATAGGCAGGAAATGAGCCGACTTGGTTAGCCGATCAACCACAACCCATACTGCATCTTTCTTATTCCTGGTCGTGGGAAACCCAGTCACAAAATCCATTGTGATGTGATCCCATTTCCATTCTGGTATGGGTAGGTTCTGAAGTAGACCACTGGGAACCTGATGTTCTGCCTTCACCAGTTGACAAGTGGGACACTTAGCCACCCACTTTGCAACATCAGATTTCATCCTCACCCAATGGTAGTACCTTTTCAGATCCCTATACATCTTGTTCAGTCCAGGATGAACTGAAAACTTAGACTTATGAGCCTGTCTCATAATCTCTTCTTTGAGTTCCTTATCATTAGGAAAACTGACCCTCCCATTGACCAAGATGGTACCATTGTCAGTTGTCTGGTACTCGGTCTTGTCATTGGCGGCTACCTTCTTTAGATTTTCATCCAGGCCCTGTGCTTGCCTGATCCTGGTCAGGAGATCGGCCTGGTTCACTGCCTCCAACCCCAATGGCTCATCTGAACCAACCAAGGTGTTGAGGTTCAAGGACCTGATCATCCCTTCCAGTTCATCCGCCTCCCTCTCAGATGACACTTCAGCCCTTCTGCGGCTCAAAGCATCAGCCACTAGGTTAGCTTTCCCAGGATGATAAGCTATGTCCAGATCATAATCTGCAACAAACTCCATCCACCTCCTCTGCCTTAAGTTTAACTCAGGCTGAGTGAATATGTACTTCAAGCTCTTATGGTCTGTGAGTATTTGCACCCTGGCACCATAAAGATATGATCTCCATATCTTTAATGCAAATACTACTGCAGCCATCTCCAAATCATGGGTCGGATAGTTACCCTCATGCTTCCTTAACTGTCGGGAAGCATAGGCTATCACCTTCCCATGTTGTGTCAAAACACAACCAAGACCGGTTATGGACGCATCCGTATACACCACATAAGGCTGATCAGCCTCAGGCAACACCAGGACAGGTGCATTAGTCAACATGTTCTTGAGTGCTGCAAAACTTTTCGCACACTCCTCAGACCATGTGAACCTCACGTCCTTGCCTGTCAGCTTAGTCATAGGTTGAGCTATGCTCGAGAACCCCTTGACATATTTCCTGTAATAACCAGCCAACCCTAAGAAGCTTCTAACTTCCGTAGCATTCTTTGGCTGTGGCCATTCCTGGATACATTTGATCTTATCTTGATCCACTGAGACTCCTTTATCAGACACCACATGTCCAAGGAACCCAATGCTCTTCTGCCAGAAACTACACTTGCTTAGCTTAGCAAAGAGCTTCTGTTCTCTCAGGCGGCCCAACACCGCCCTAAGGTGTCTTTCATGGTCCTCCTTTGTCTTGGAATACACGAGTATGTCATCAATGAAGATGATCACAAACTCGTCCAAGTATTCCCTGAAGATGTCGTTCATCATCTTCATGAATGCAGCAGGTGCATTGGTCAGTCCGAACGGCATAACCACAAACTCATAGTGGCCATACCTAGTTCGGAACGCTGTCTTCCTCACATCATCTGGTGCAATGGGGATCTGATGATACCCAGAGGCCAGGTCAATCTTGGAGAACCACTTGGCTCCACGGAGTTGATCCAACAACTCATCAATCCTGGGTAAAGGGTACTTGTTCTTCACAGTCACCCTGTTCAAACCCCTATAATCAATGCACAACCTAAAGCTACCATCCTTTTTCTTAACAAATAGGACTGGTGCTCCCCAAGGTGATACACTAGGGCGTATGAACCCCTTCTCAAGCAACTCTTCAAGTTGCTTCTTCAGCTCTGCCATCTCAGCTGTTGCCATTCTATATGGACTTTTTGATAATGGGGCCGTTCCAGGTTCCAATTCAATGATGAATGGGTCAGCCCTATCAGGGGGAATGCCCTGTAGTGCCCCAAACACATCCTGAAATTCCCGAACCAACGGTATACCCTCTGGGTCACAGGCCCCTACAACCTCATCAGTGTAAATGGTAGCCAAAAAGGCCTCACAACCATTTCCAAGCATCCGTTCTACTTGGACTGCTGAAACCACCAAACTACAAGAGGTTGGCTTGATTCCTTGGTACTTAATCGGGGGTCCAAACTCGTTCTCAAGTTGCACCCTTCCCCGGTGACAATCTAGAGTTGCCCGATACTTTCCCAACCAGTCCATGCCCAAGATCACTTCATGATGCTTGAGGGGGACAACAATCAGATCTATAGGCATCGGCCTATCCAAGATCACCACAGGGATGTCCTTAACCAGACCGAGTGAGTTCATAACTTGCCCTCCGGCCGCACTCACTCGTTCAGGACCATCCCATGTTCCATACTGGAACAAACCTTTTCCTATCATACTTGGACTCACAAAACTATGTGTAGCTCCAGTATCAAATAATGTGTGTGTTTCCACACCACCAATACTTAAGGTCCCTACACAAGACCCATCAAAGTATATCTATCCATCCTAGGTTCCATACCATGCAATTCTACTGGAATTGTAAAAGTAGTAGTCTAGAATGTTACCAGTGATCGCTTGGAAAGGCTGAGTCCCATCCACATCCTTGGATAGCTCATACACACGAGGTGTTGAGGTCTGGCCTCGTCCCTGGACTGGCCTGCTAGCCTCTCCACGTCCCTTACTTTGGTTGCCTTGCAACTTAGGGCAATCCCTGCGGTAGTGGCCCTTCTGGCCGCAGTGGTGACAGGTCCTGGACTCACCCAACGGGCTTGGACAATCCTTGGCTGAGTGATCCATCTTACCACATCGAGTACAGGCACCCATGGCCTTCCAGCACTCTCCACCGTGGTATCGACCACACTTAGGGCACTCTGACCTACCACTTGAGGTTTTACCCTCCTCGGTCGAGTCCCTCTTCCTCTTCTTGTCACCACTCTGACCCGAGGATACCACCACACTCTTCAGCTTCTGCTTACCCTCCTCGGTGAGGTTGGTCTCCAGCAAGGCCATCCTCTCAACCAACTCAGAAACCGTGTGGAACTTACAAACAGAACAGTAGGTTCGAAGTTCCACCCTTAGGCCTCGGATGAACCTTCGGACTTGAACCTTCTCATCCTCCAGTTCTCTTCCCACATACCTCCTGAGTCGGTTGAACTCTTCTTCATACTCACGAACAGTCCTCCGTCCCTGAGTCAAGTCCAGGAACTTGGACTCCAAACGATCCCACGCCTCAGCAGGAAAGTACTTATGGTTGAACTCAACCTCAAAGTCAGCAAAGTGCTCAATGGTACCATTGGTACGCTTGTCCAAAGCTAACCACCAATTATGTGCATCTCCCTCCAGGAAGTGTACTGCTATGTCCTTCTGGTAATCCTCAGGACATCGTGTGGACTTGAAGTTTCGAACCAACCTGGTTCTCCACTCGTCCGCCTCCATAGGATCAACACTTCCAGCAAAGTGTTTGGTTCCCAACTTGGAGATATGCTCCAGCACCTTCAGGTAGTCCATACCATGCACTGGCCTGACCGGTGGGTCTATCTCAATCACCTCAGCCACACGGCCAGCACCAACATCAGCCACTCCAGCAGCAACCCGAACTGGGGGATCAGCCTGTCCCACGGACGAGTTCACCAATGGTGTGAACGCCTGTGTCAAGGAGGCTATCTGAGCTCCCATGATCTGCATAGCCTCCACCAAGCCCCTTATGGTCGGCTCAATGACCTCCTCGGCACCAGTGACCCGAACATTGTTTGCATCAACATTCTGGCCACTCCCAGCACCAACGTTGGAAGACCCAGTATCGTCTCCATGGACTTGCTCTTGCTGCTCGTCCACATAAGTTTCATTAACCTCAGTAGGAAAAGTTGGACCCACTGGAAGTCCAGTTGCATTGTCCACCTGCTCCACCAGAGCGGGTAGCACTGTGGTTGGAATGGTTCCAGCTGGTAACACTCCGGTCTGTTCAGCACCATCCTGCCCCACTGCTCCAGACGCTCCAGTTGCCTCCTTTCCTTTCCGAGATTTATACCTTCTTGTACCCTTAGGAGTTACAAACACAAACAAAAGGTTAGTCCACAACTGAACACACAACCTCAATCACTCCTAAGTTAATCAGTACAAAAGATTACTTAGAACCCAACTATCTCACCATGAGTCCAAACGGCCAAGTGTGTGGTGAACCAATAACCCAACAAATCCTAGAATCAAGAAGGCTCTGATACCAACTTGTAAGACCCGATCCTGGATTCCCCAATCCAACCAGACCGCGGCCTCACCAAACAATGCAACCAGTTTCATTTACATATTCAAGTTCAAGTGTTAAATAATTCTAAGTCTTTTTCAGAGTTTTGAGGTTCCAACATTCACACTTAAACAATCCAACATCGACTAGGGCAAATAGATATTTCATAGATAATAACCAAGGTTCATACATCATTCATCATCCTAATAAATAGATCACACACTAGAATCGCATAAGTTCACAAGTTGCACAATAGGCTACAATAATTACACAATTTTCAGAATCAACCCAATCACCACACATCTTCCCATGGCCGCGGTCCTCATGGTGCTTTTCCCTTACCACGGTCCATTTCTGGTCCTGGATCCAACACAAACAAACACACAATCACAAGGTTAGATTACAAAACAAGAATCAGTTCACATTGCATGGTCGGATCCAATCTAGTCAAGAACAATCATCAAAAATGTCAAATCTGACCCCTTTAGAAAGAGATCCAAATACCAAATAAAATTCATGATAAATCATGACAATTCAGAAGAAAAATATTCCCATAATCAGATTCAAAAGAACCGGCTCAGATCATAGTGATCTCGGCCATGAACAGCCCACACAAGAACAAGGGGCTTTCATGGGGATTTGATCAGGCCAAGGCCTTAAGATCGATAGATCTTTCCCTGTAATATCATAAAACAATCCATAGTACAATATATATGAAGAAAACAGAGTAGAAGAAGTCAGAGTAAGGAGTGGCCAATCGATCCAAACCGGCCAGACTCACACGGCCATCATCCGCGGCCTTGTCCGGTTACTCTTGGCCACACCTCTCACCTTAGGAGTTCGGTCTCCAGGGGCGACTTCCTTCTCTTTCTCCTTTGCCTTCTCCTTGTCTTTCTGCCTCAAATCCATCCTCTTGATCACACGCCCAAACACACCAGGAACACTCAAGAACAATCTCTTGGATCAAATCGGCCAATCCAAGGTTTGTGTCTCTCTTTCTCTCTTGAATTTTCTCTGTGTTTCTCTCTGTGTGAAAGTGAGTAAAAATCGACCAGAATGGCAGAAATGAGAGAGAGAGGACGACTTAAACTGTCCCCAACTGCATGGGCAAACAGTTACCAAAAATCACATCCCTTCTTCCCAAAACCGTCCCATAACCGTCCCATAACCGCCCATTGGCGGTTTCTCCCCTTTTCTTCCTTTGACAAATCGATCACTGAGCCTCAGCTCACACTCTGGAAGCTTGCCCACTCCCTGTCCCAAGCCTAAGACCAATTTGGTCGAACCGTCCTGCACCCGGACCATCGGCTCGCCCAGTAACCGTCCCGGACTCGTCCACACTGATCCGAACCAGAACGCACCATTCACCGGATTGAGCTGACCTCCAGCTGTTCCCAGCTGAGTGAGCTAGTCCACCAGCTCCTGTGAGCTGAACAGATCATGGTGAACTGAATACCAGCTGAACCGAGCTGATTGAACTCAAACCAACACTCGTCCAGCTGCCTAAACACTCACTCAACTCCTTTACCCTTGTTTCCATCGTATCCTGGTTAAGTCTCAGCTGACTGATGCCCTTAACCTTCATTCAGGACCATGATACGCTTGTCTCAAGGTCCAATGACCTGACTGGTGCGTCTCCCTGCACCATGGCCTGTCCGGGCGATCCTATCTAGGATCGGGGACATGACAGAGCCATGCTCAACTACCCCACATACGGCCAAGAACTCTATGCCTTGGAGAGGGCCCTTCAAACATGGCAGCACTATCTTTGGCCTAAGGAGTTCATCATCCACACTGATCATCAGTCTCTAAGACACCTTAAGGGTCAGCAGAAGCTCAACAAGAGGCATGCTCGTTGGATGGAGTTCATTGAGACATTCCCTTATGTGATCAAGTACAAACAAGGTAAGGAGAATGTTGTGGCTGATGCATTATCTCGAAGGTATACTCTTCTCTCATTCCTTGAAACTAAATTGCTTGGCTTTGAATTTATCAAGGATCTTTATGCTTCTGATCAGGATTTTAAAGAGATTTTTCGAAAATGCTCAAAGGTTGCTTATGGCAAATACTTTCAAAATTCTGGTTTCTTATTCTTTGATAACCGTTTGTGTGTGCCCCAATGTTCTTTGAGGGAGTTGTTTCTCAGGGAAGCTCATGGAAGTGGGCTTATGGGACACTTTGGTGTCAAGAAGACTTACAAGGCGGTTCATGACCATTTCTACTGGCCGAGCCTGATGAAAGATGTTGAGAGGATCTGTAGCCGATGTGTGGTGTGCAAGAAGTCTAAGCCTAAAGCATCACACCGCGGTTTGTACTCAGCTCTACCCATTCCCTCTCATCCTTGGGCAGACATTTCTATGGATTTTGTGCTTGGATTGCCTAGGTCAAAAGCTGGACGAGATTCTATCTTTGTGGTTGTTGATAGGTTCTCGAAAATGGCTCATTTCATTCCTTGTCACAAAACTGATGATGCTGTGCAAGTTGCAGATTTATTCTTTAAGGAAGTTGTTAGATTGCATGGAATGCCTAAGACCATTGTCTCTGATCGTGATGCTAAGTTCCTTAGCTATTTTTGGAAGACCTTGTGGTCTAAGCTAGGTACTAGATTAATGTTCTCTACAACTTATCATCCGCAAGCTGATGGGCAAACTGAAGTAGTAAACCGAACCTTGTCTGCTTTGCTTAGATCTTTGGTTAAAAAGAATCCTAGGACTTGGGAAGAATGTTTGCCTCATGTTGAATTTGCTTATAACCATGCTTTGCATTCAGCTACTAAGTTTTCTCCTTTTGAGGTTGTTTATGGATTTAATCCCTTGTCTCCACTTAATCTTTTACCTTTGCCTTTGAGTGAACGAGTTAGTACAGATGGCAAGAGGAAGGTGGACACGATCAAGAAGCTGCATGAACAGGTCCGTGCCAACATTGAAGCCAAGACCGAGGGCTACAAACGACTTGCAGACAAGAAAAGGAAAGAAGTGATCTTCCAGGAAGGTGATATTGTTTGGGTCCACATGAGGAAGGAACGATTCCCGGAACAAAGGAAGTCCAAACTCATGCCCCGGGTCGATGGTCCATTCCAGATTCTCAGGAAACTCCATGACAATGCTTACCAGCTTGATCTTCAGGGTAAGTATGATATCTCTTCAAGTTTTAATGTTTCTGATTTATCTCCTTTTTGCGCAGATGATCCGGATTTGTGGTCAAATCCTTTTGAAGAGGGAGGCAATGATAGAACCCATGACCTGGACCAGGACGTGGAGCAGACTCAGCATGGTGACCAGGACGATCAGATCAGTCCAACTGAGGTTCAGCCATTCAGCCGTACCAGATCAACGGACAGAGCCGTGTACCGGATCGACCCGCGTGCACCCAAACGTGACCTAAGGATGGATCCACGACCTGATGACCGAATCATCCAAACCACAGGCATTCTTCCCCGACCCATTTGCCATTCTAGAGCCAACAGTCAAGCCAGAACCCATGATCATCGAGAAGAATCAGATTCCGGACTTACCTATCTTTCCTGGCCCGTTTGGGACGTACCGCACGCCCGGATCAGGCTGATCACGACCTTTCCAACCACTTTGATGATTTCATGATGATCGATGCTTCCAACTACTCCAAAGGAAGGATACTTAAGCTCTCTGAAGATTTGGGTCGAGCTATCTCTTCATCCGTTCATGGATCATCGACGATCAACCATGCGGTCAGCCTACATCCGTCCTGCTCCTTACCGCGGATGACCTGATCACCACAGAATGAACTTGGACATCTTTGTGAATCTGGACCAGTCAACACAAGAATCCGCACCTTGACCAGTCTTTTGTCAAAGTCTTCATTTCTAGTTTCAATGTCTTGTTTTCATTCATTTCTATCTTCTATGTTGTCTTTTCCCACAAATGTCTTTATGTTTCTTTGACTCACAAACCTTATAAGTATGTGATGATCCCCCTTAATAAAATCACATCGATTTTCCTTTGCTTCTTTTGAGTCTTCTCTCATTGTTCTTTGCTTAGAACATTCATACTTCTCTTGGTGAGGTCATCTCCAAGCGAACCACTTCGTTGTGTTTGACCGGTGCGTCACATCCGGCAACCTTCGAATCTCTGGTAGTATCTTTGGGCTATTCCGCAACCCTTAGTGTCACCCCTCGATCCATCAGTTCTCAATCCTCTCGGATCTGAGTTCATATCAACCTTACCGAAAGAGTGATCCTTATTTTGGTTCTTTCACCACGAGGGCCAAAATCACCCGAACAGTCCACAGGAAGGGTCAGCGTGCGGAGTCAAAGGACCAACGTGCTGATATGTGTACTTATGGACAGCCACGGACGTCATGTGTGTGCTGACGGACACACACAGACACACACGCACAGCCACAAACGTCCTATGTGTGCTCACTGACACACACAGACGTCCTGTGTGTGCTGACGGACACCCACGGACGTCCTGTGTGTACTGAACAGACAGCCCACGTGGGCTTAAATCACCCGAACAGTCCACGGGAAGGGTAAGCGTGCTGAGTCCAAGGACCAACGTGCTGATATGTGTACTGATGGACAGCCACGGACGTCCTGTGTGTGCTGACGGACAGAAACAGACACACACGAACACACACGGATGTCCTGTGTGTGCCGGTGGACACCCACGGACGTCCTGTGTGTACTGAACAGATTGCCCACGTCGGCCAAAATCACCCAAACAGTCCACGGGAAGGGCCAGCGTGCAGAGTCCGAGGACCAACGTGCTGATATGTGTACTGATGGACAGCCACGAACGTTCTGTGTGTGCAGACGGACACACACGGACAGCCACGGACGTCCTGTGTATGCTGACGGACACACACGGATGTGCTATGTGTGCTGACGGACACCCACGAACATCCTGTGTGTGCTGACAGACACACACGGACACACACGGATGTCTTTAGTGTGCTGACGTACAGCCACAAACAGCCACGGACGTCCTGTGTGTGCTGGCGGACACCCACGGACGTCCTGTGTGTACTGAACAGACAGCCCACGTGGGACAAAATCACCCAAACAGTCCACGGGAAGGGCCAGCGTGCTGAGTCCAAGGACCAACGTTCTGATATGTGTACTGAGGGACAGCCACTGACGTCCCGTGTGTGCTGACGGACACACACGGACAGCCACGGACGTCCTGTGTGTGGTGCCGGAGACCCACAGACGTCCTGTGTGTACTGAACAGACAGCCCACGTGGGCCTAAATCACCTAACAGTCCACGGGAAGGGTAAGCGTGCTGAGTCCAAGGACCAACGTGCTGATATGTGTACTGATGGACAGCCACGGACGTCCTGTGTGTGCTGACGGACACACACGGACACAAAAGGACAGCCACGGACGTCCTGACTGTGCTGGCGGACACCCACGGACATCCTGTGTGTACTGAACAGATAGCACACGTGGGCCAAAATCACCCAAACAGTCCACGGGAAGGGCCAGCGTGCAGAGTCCAAGGACCAATGTGCTGATATGTGTACTGATGGACAGCCACGAACGTCCTGTGTGTGCTGATGAACACACACGGACAGCCACAGACGTCCTGTGTATGCTGACGGACACACACGGACGTCCTGTGTGTGCTGACGGACACCCACGGACGTCCTGTGTGTGCTGACAGACACACACAGACACACACGGACGTCCTGTGTGTGCTGACTGACAGCCACAAACAGCCACGGACGTCCTTTGTGTGCTGGCGGACACCCACGGATGTCCTGTGTGTACTGAACAGATAGCCCACGTGGGCCAAAATCACCCAAACAGTCCACGGGAAGGGCCAGCGTGTAGAGTCCAAGGACCAACGTGCTGATATGTGTACTGATGGACAGCCACGAACGTCCTGTGTGTGCAGACGGACACACACGGACAGCCACGGACGTCCTGTGTATGCTGACGGACACACACAGACGTCCTGTGTGTGCTGACGGACACCCACGGACATCCTGTGTGTGCTGACAGACACACACGGACACACGCAGACGTCCTGTGTGTGCTGACAGACAGCCACAAACAGCCACAGACGTCCTGTGTGTGCGGGCGAACACCCACGGACGTCCTGTGTGTACTGAACAGACTGCCCACGTGGGACAAAATCACCCAAACAGTCCACAGGAAGGGCCAGCGTGCTGAGTCGAAGGACCAACGTTCTGATATGTGTACTGAGGGACAGCAACGGACGTCCCGTATGTGCTGACGGACACACACGGACAGCAACGGACGTCCTGTGTGTGCTGGCGGAGACCCACGGACGTCCTGTGTGTACTGAAAGACAGCCCTTGTAACACCCCGATCCGGCCGACTAGGCCGTGGTCGAAGCCTTACGTCGCTCGGTCCACTTCCTGGCAGAACCTCTTAATTTTTGCCCTTTATTAATAATATCGCCTAAAGGCGAGGGCTAACTTAAACCTTAGCTAAAGATTTCCCTAGTCATTAATAGCATAGATCCTTTCAACAGATACGCAGCGGATTATTCTCTAATTAACCATTGGTCTAAAACCAATCTAGCACTTGTTTGGTCGAATCACCTTAGCCTTGGCCAGTCAATCCTAAACCCAAACCAAGCCATACGATTCTGAGGTTCCATTCCCCTAAACCATTCTATCTAGATCTACATAAGTAAATACTAGATCATACCTTTGCCACATCTATGGAGCTTATTAGCTCATCGGTCCTCCATTGACTTGAATTGCTCTTGCTTAACAGCTGGAACACGATCACTTAATGATCTTACTTAAGGTCCTTATCTTGACTCCTGCATCAAACAACTCCCCTAGGTACTTAGTCATTCAACCAACCATCCCCACAGACATAAGTAACCTTTTAGAAGTCTTCGAAAGGATAAGGATATGTATTTGGCCTATCTTGGCTCAAGCACAATCCGAAATCCTTTTGCCTTATAGGGAATAGTACCAAGTCCATCTTCTGGACTGACAAAGCTCATGAGATCCTAAGTCAATCAACCAACCATCCTCACATGACTTGGAACTGATGAGTCATCATCTGGCCTGACCGGCCTTGGGACTTAACCCAGACAACATATATGACTTGTTCATACCAACCGATGCATTCATTAATCAGGTTAGTACCGACACCTTGAACCATCATTCAGAGGTCAGGTCGTCCATACTCAACCATGATCAGATCTTACACGGCCTTCCTTGAACAATCACACTTAGGCTCAGTATCTATGGTCTACGACATATAGTACTAGCCACACACTTCGTCATAACACTTAGCCAATCTCGAAGCTATCAACACCAAGGTTGATATCTAGAAGCATCAAATCAATACTCTTACTCCAGCAACGTGAATATCCATACTAGTGTTCGGCCATTGAACCATCGTCATGAAACATGATCCGACCACTAGACTTGATAAGCCATCGTCCACTTAGCATGTACTGATATAACCGGCCTTCCATTGCCATCATGTGGGTCTACGCCCTACAAAAGGCATATGGCGCCTATCCTACTCACCAACCCAAAGTTGATTGTAAGATATCCCACTTAGCCTTTTGCAGCTAGAACTATCCAACCATAGCTGGATCATCCATAGTCTCGTCTAACCGTTTGGTTAAGATCTAGGTGCGATCGGCCAGTTATAAATCCGGCCCAAAGGCTCACTGACCTTCTTACCTGATCCAACCCAAAGCCAGGATCCATACCACAGAGTAAGGCCCAAGACCAAAACGGATTGCCTTGCAACCAATCAGACCTTGCGACACAACACTCCGGTTAAACTAACCGTTTGTCTGTTCGACTATGCAGCCGCGGACTGTCCACTTGGTTTGGCCTAAGCCTTGAACCAATGGTACCGTTTGGAACTCACACCTTTTGGGAACTAGTACCCTTTGGACACACGTGCCTCTTGGCAACTCATGACCCTTGGCAACTCGCACCCATTCAGATGTTCCAACCATTCGACCTAACCGTCCATAGGGACTGTCTGGTCCGTGCGTGTGTCCGGCCTATGGCCAAAGGACCACGCCTTAACCTACACAAGTCATGAACCATTGTGACTGTTCAGGGTAGGGTTGCAGCCGGTCAGAACAGAACAGAACCGCCCCTATCCAATCGGATCACATGAGGCCAGTCAGATCATGCACGCGCCTAACTCATCGGTTATGGACCGTGACCGCATTACTCAACCAGAACCACGGTTATAACCAATCCCAACACATCAACAAGGCCACGCCAATGTACAGGAGGATTAGAAGAAGAAATAGATGAAAAGAATAAGAAGAATAGGACACAATCCAAACGCCCATGGCTAGACCGGTTCAGACTGTCCGATGGTCTTAGCCGATGAGTCGGTGGTTACCCCACTGACCCTATCTGACTGAACCACGGGGTTGGAGTCCTTCTCCAGACATTTCTCTATGCCTTGGGTATCCATAACCTCACGGCCTCCTCTCTCCTAAACCGTTCTCCTTGCCGGAGATACTAAACCACCACAACCGAGCCTTTTTCGGCTTGGATCCTCGGTTCTCATTGGGGGATCCTTTTGTTTAGGACGTGTGTCCTTTGTCTCAGACAGAATGAGACTGAATAATACTGAATGCCTTGATCTCTGGTCGTGCATCCTATATATAGGCGACCAAAGGTCATGTGTGAAGGGACACATCCCTTCGAAGCATCCTTTTGGGACAGATCTTGGCCATCGATTACAATCAACGGTCCAGATCGTACCTGTTCGGAAATAGAAGGTTCCAGACCTTATAGGCACGTACAACCCAAGCCCACGGACTGTCCACAAGAGCCCAACGACTCATGGACCACATGGCCGGACCTCATGGCCCGCCATTGACCCAGACCCGGACCATCGGCCCGAAACCCGAACAGTCCGTCGAGCTGAGATGAGCTGACTCCAATCTGCCTCAGCTGAGTGAGCTAGTAGTCCAGCTGGTTGAGCTGACTTAACTTGGAACGAGCTAGACTGAGCTTGACCGAGCTATGTCTAGCTGATCGAGCTTCCCGTAAGCATCGCCCAGCTTATGTACAGCTTGTTCTAGCTGACTTGTATCTCTTATAAGGTTAAGTCTCAGCATCCTGACGTCCTTAACCTTCTATCTTGGCCATGGAACGCTTGCCTTAAGGTCCAAAGACCGGCTGGTTCGTTTCCTCTAACCATGGCCGTCCCGACGGTCCTTATCCAGGATCGCGGATGTTACAGCCCACGAGGGCCAAAATCACCCGATGGACAGCCACGCACGTGGGGAGTCAAAGGACCAACGTGCTGATATGTGTGCTGACGGACACACACATACACACACGCACAGCCACGAACGTCCTGTGTGTGATGACTGACACACACGGACGTCTTGTGTGTGCTGACGGACACCCACGGACATCCTGTGTATACTGAACAGACAGCCCACGTGGGCGTAAATCACCCGAACAGTCCACGGGAAGGGTAAGCATGCTGAGTCCAAGGACCAACGTGCTGATATGTGTACTGATGGACAGCCACGGACGTCCTGTGTGTGCTGACGGACACACACGGATACACAAGGACAGCCACAGACGTCCTGTGTGTGCTGGCGGACACCCACGGACATCCTGTGTGTACTGAACAGATAGCCCACGTGGGCCAAAATCACCCAAACAGTCCACGGGAAGGGCCAGAGTGCAGAGTCCAAGGACCAACGTGCTGATATGTGTACTGATGGACAACAACGAACGTCCTGTGTGTGCTGACGGACACACACGGACAGCCATGGACGTCCTGTGTATGCTGACGGACACACATGGACGTCCTGTGTGTGCTGACGGACACCCACCAACGTCCTGTGTGTGCTGACAGACACACACGGACACACACGGACATCCTGTGTGTGCTGACGGACAGCCACAAACAGCCACGGACGTCCTGTGTGTGCTGGCGTACACCCACGGACGTCCTGTGTGTACTGAAGAGACAGCCCACATGGGATAAAATCACCCAAACAGTCCACGGGAAGGGCCAGCGTGCTGAGTCCAAGGACCAACGTGCTGATATGTGTACTGAGGGACAGCCACGGACGTCCTGTGTGTGCTGACTGACACAGATGGACACACACGGACAGCCGTAGACATCCTGTGTGTGTTAGCGGACACCCACGGACGTCCTATGTGTACTGAACAGACAGCCCACGAGGGCCAAAATTACCCGAACAGTCCACAGGAAGGGTCAGCGTGCGAAGTCAAAGGACCAACGTGCTGATATGTGTACTGATGGACAGCCACGGACGTCATGTGTGTGCTGACAGACACAAACGGACACACACGCACAGCCACGAACGTCCTGTGTGTGCTGACGGACACACACGGACGTCCTGTGTGTGCTGACGGACACCCACGGACATCCTGTGTATACTGAACAGACAGCCCACGTGGGCGTATATCACCCGAACAGTCAACGGGAAGGGTAAGCATGCTGAGTCCAAGGACCAACGTGCTGATATGTGTACTGATGGACAGCCACGGACGTCCTGTGTGTGCTGACGGACACACACGGATACACAAGGACAGCCACAGACGTCCTGTGTGTGCTGGCGGACACCCACGGACATCCTGTGTGTACTGAACAGATAGCCCACGTGGGCCAAAATCACCCAAACAGTCCACGGGAAGGGCCAGAGTGCAGAGTCCAAGGACCAACGTGCTGATATGTGTACTGATGGACAACAACGAACGTCCTGTGTGTGCTGAGGGACACACACGGACAGCCACGGACGTCCTGTGTATGCTGACGGACACACACGGACATCCTGTGTGTGCTGACGGACAGCCACAAACAGCCACGGACGTCCTGTGTGTGCTGGCGTACACCCACGGACGTCCTTTGTGTACTGAACAGACAGCCCACATGGGATAAAATCACCCAAACAGTCCACGGGAAGGGCCAGCGTGCTGAGTCCAAGGACCAACGTGCTGATATGTGTACTGAGGGACAGCCACGGACGTCCTGTGTGTGCTGACTGACACAGATGGAAACACACGGACAGCCATAGACATACTGTGTGTGTTAGCGGACACCCACGGACGTCCTGTGTGTACTGAACAGACAGCCCACGAGGGCCAAAATTACCCGAACAGTCCACAGGAAGGGTCAGCGTGCGGAGTCAAAGGACCAACGTGCTGATATGTGTACTGATGGACAGCCACAGACGTCATGTGTGTGCTGACAGACACAAACGGACACACACGCACAGCCACGAACGTCCTGTGTGTGCTGACGGACACACACGGACGTCCTGTGTTTGCTGACGGACACCCACAGACGTCCTGTGTGTACTGAACAGACAGCCCACGTGGGCCAAAATCACCCAAACAGTCCACGGGAAGGGCCAGCGTGCTGAGTCCAAGGACCAGCGTGCTGAGTCCAAGGACCAGCGTGCTGATATGTATACTGATGGACAGCCACTGACGTCCTGTGTGTGCTGACGGACACACTCGGACCGCCACGGACGTCCTGTGTGTGCTGGCGGACACCCACGGACGTCTTGTGTGTACTGAACAGATAGCCCACGTGGGCCAAAATCACCCAAACAGTCCACGGGAAGGGCCAGCGTGCAGAGTCCAAGGACCAACGTGCTGATATGTGTACTGATGGACAGCCACAGACGTCCTGTGTGTGCTGACGGACACACATGTACAGCCACGGACGTCCTGTGTATGCTTACGGACACACACGAACGTCCTGTGTGTGCTGACCGACACCCACGAACGTCCTGTGTGTGCTGACAGACACACACGGATGTCCTATGTGTGCTGACAGACAGCCACAAACAGCCCCGGACGTCCTGTGTGTGCTGGCGGACACCCATGGACGTCCTGTGTGTACTGAACAGACAGCCCACTTGGGATAAAATCACCCAAACAGTCCACGGGAAGGGCCAGCGTGCTGAGTCCATGGACCAACGTGCTGATATGTGTACTGAGGGACAGCCACAGACGTCCTGTGTGTGCTGACAGACAAAGACGGACACACACGGACAGCCACGGACGTCCTGTGTGTACTGAACAAACAGCCCACGAGGGCCAAAATTACCCGAACAGTCCACAGGAAGGGTCAGCGTGCGGAGGCAAAGGACCAACGTGCTGATATGTGTACTGATGGACAGCCACAGACGTCATGTGTGTGCTGACAGACACACACGGACACACACACACAGCCACGAACGTCCTGTGTGTGCTGACGGACACACACGGACGTTCTGTGTGTGCTGACGGACACCCACCGACGTCCTGTGTGTACTGAACAGACAGCCCACGTGGGCCAAAATCACCAAACAGTCCACAGGAAGGGCCAGCGTGCTGAGTCCAAGGACCAGCGTGCTGATATGTATACTGATGGACAGCCACAGACGTCCTTTGTGTGCTGACGGACACACACGGACCGCCACGGACGTCCTGTGTGTGCTGGCGGACACCCACGGACGTCCTGTGTGTACTGAACAGATAGCCCACGTGGGCCAAAATCACCCAAACAGTCCACGGGAAGGGCCAGCGTGCAGAGTCCAAGGACCAACGTGCTGATATGTGTACTGATGGACAGCCACAGACGTCCTGTGTGTGCTGACGGACACACACGTACAGCCACGGACGTCATGTGTATGCTTACGGACACACACGAACGTCCTGTGTGTGCTGACCGACACCCACGAACGTCCTGTGTGTGCTGACAGTCGATCTTCATCATGGTCTGTCGATCGATGCGAGTTCATCGACATCGGTCGACACCATTGAGAACCGCCGAGATTCACAGAGCTTTCGATTTCGAAGTCTCCTTCCTCAAGCATTTCATTTCTCATCACTTGCTAGAAATCATCATCTATGATGGCATTTACGTGGTGTTTCCCTTTGTTGGCTCCTGCCTCTCTAGCGAAAGCTTCTTGCCTCTTTATAGTCTCGCCCGTCTGAATTACTTGGGTTTCAAGTTTTCTCACCTGAGTCCCTAAGGTCTCGATTTTGGTGTTCAGATTGTTGTAGGCGGAGTCTATTTTACCGTTGAAATCCACGGTGATTTGTTGTTGTCCCAACAGTACTCGATCAAGCATTTCTTCGATCTTGCTTTCCTGAGTCTGGGTGGTGGATTTTGGTAGTAAGAGTTCAAGTAGCTTTTGCTGTTGTTGAAGGGTTTTTGAAATTGTGAACTTTGGTTACTTCTTTGACCATTTCCAAAGAAGTTTCTGTTTCCGCCCTGGTTTCCAAATTTCTGGAATCCGGTACCTCCGATGTAGTTCACATTTTCTTCTCCTTCCGTATCTGCTACTTCTTCTTCAGCTGAACAGACTTGCTTCCTAAGAAGCTCGTGCACCACATCTAACTTAGCTCTTACTTCGTCCATCTGTTCCTTCCCGATAGAGGCAACAGACTTCTTCTGTTCAGAGTCAGTGTTTTTGGTGCTGCTGCTGTTAGCAAAGTTTCCTTCACTAGCCGTATCAAGAGCCATTTGATATTGTAAGGCGAGACATCGGAAGAAAGTGCTTAGCAGCTGCACTTCGTTAAATCTGTGGTGTGGACAGTCTCGCTGGAAGAACCTAAATCTAATCCACGCATCTTTGAAGGACTCTCCAGCCTTCTGCAAGAATGTGGAAATTTTGTTCCGAAGTTCTTCAGCGCGCGCCTCATCGAAGAAGTTTCGTAAGAAAGCATTCTTGATGTCGGTCCAGGATGTTAAAGATCCTGTGGGTTGCAGCCTAAGCCAGTGCATCGCTTCTCCATTTAGCGTGTATCTGAAGAGCTTGCACAGCAGGTAATCTTCGGGGACTCTTTCCATCCGAATAGCAGCAATTAGATCCTTGAACCGTTCCAGATGGTCCATAGGATGCTCGTGCAGTAACCCAGAGTAGGGTATCTGCGACACGAGAGTGTAGTATTGAGGCTTCAGCTCGAAATTCTGCTTCTGGATCTCTGGAAGTCGAATAGCCGATCTGTTGGAATAGTACTCATCTGGGCGATTGTAGTCGGCCAGTGGTTTCGATCAAGCGTCCTCATCTACAGGTTGAGCAGCTCCTGTAGCATCAGCATCAGGGATTACAGTCCCCTGAGCATCTATTTTCTGACCTGTTGTATTACGCAGATGACCGGCCTGGTCATACAGGTTTCCGTTCTCGTCCTGTGTTAGAATAATAATGTTTACCATTTTTGACGACACGGTATCGATCGACGTACGCGGCGTAGTATCGATCGTTGTCGAACGATTGGGATCCATCGACGATGATGGTCTGGTGTCGGTCGACGGTTGGTTGTGAGTATCAATCGACGACGAAGTTGTTGCGTCGAGCGATGTGGAACGTTGACCTCTACGGATGATGCGTTCCAAATGAGCAGGATCGTCTGAGATTAGCAAGTCTTTCTCCTTGTTGCTTCTGGTACCGCTGGGCATGCACCTGAAAAGACAAGAAAAAAGATTATTAGAAAGGGGGTAGAGAAAAGAATAAGAATCAATAAAACTAAATCTAATGGCGATCAAAGCTCCCCGTAGAGGTCTAAAGAGTGTCGAATCCAAAGAGGTTCAGATGTAGTACTTAGGGATCGAATCCACAAGGAGCTAGGGAACAATTAAATCTACTGTTTATTAATTCAAAATGTTGCAAATGTTTAAATGAAATAGAAATAGTAACAAGCGAGTAAATAATAAATGTAACTTGGTTGGAAATGATATTAGATCCAGAGCCACTATTCAGGTGTTGGAGATTATAATACCAATAGATGCCTAACTGTTGCATGCATGATATATTAGAGCTCAATCGCTTAACTCAGTGATCAGTTGTCGCATGTTTCACTGGTTAACAGACTAGATCTCGTGTCTCATCGGTTAGTATGTCGACAATGAGAGAGTGTTGATCGATGGTCTATTAAGACGTCGACCGATACACCTTTGCCAACGTCGATCGATAGTCAGTTGAGGACATCGATCGACGGGTTCTAGCCAGGCCTATGCGCGAGTATGATATGTCTTATTAAAATACTAAATTGGTGGTTAACCCTCTCTAGCAGTCCTAATATGATAGATAGATGTTAGGATGGGATAACAAGGGTGCTTGAGTATGCAATCCTATGATCAAGTTCTAGTTAGCAAGGCTAAAACAAGCAATGAATACAAATCTATCATGAATATCACAACAAGGCAGATCTATAGTTTGGGGCTAATCCCACAAACCTATCTGAACCCTGGATCTAATAATTGAACTACTCAGACATAGCAAAGCAATTCATAACAATAAAGAAATAGAAACTCATAGTATAGATGAAAAGAAATAAAAACAAGGAGTTCCAATCACAAGTGATCTTCTCTCTCTCTCTCTCAAAATGAAACTTGTAACAAAACTAGGTCTAAAAAGCTCTTTTGCCGTCAAAACACTTAGGCAGTATATATACTAGGTTAAAAACTCGTCAGAGCATTTTGTTAATTTGGCTTGGCCTTGGATTTTAAGTCTGCTGAATCCAAAATGTCGCGTGTCTGGTGTCTCGACATCGATCGATGGTACTTGTGTACATCGATCGATATTAATCTTCATCTGTCGAGGCATCTCCTGGTATCGATCGATAGCACTGATGCGCATCGATCGATTGTTCTTCCTCTCGCCGACCTCTACGTGGTCAGCTCGGGTGAAATGTCCTTTTAGCTCCAAAATGCTCCAAAGTCATAGCTTTACTCCAAAATGCACCTGAACCTGAAAACATACCTAGAAGAGTAGAAAACATATATATATATATAGTAAAACACCTATATACCATGGATGAAAACGGGTCAAATCCAAGGTATATCATATTAGCAGATATCTGGGACCTCTGAGAAACTAGGGTTCTCCTACTTTCCTAATTTAAACGGAAATCGACAGTGGGAATTTCGGTTCCCACAGTTTAGCGCTAGGAGGGGGGTATGGATCAATCTAACTCGCAACCACATCACGCTCAACCAGACTTGTCAACTGACGACGCGGACAACATGCAAACTCCTATTAACGGAGGCAGCATCACTGATCTCAACACTCCAGCAGCGGACGTATCCGCGGAAAATGCACCGGCCAACGCCACGGCGTTCGAGGAGTTTAAAAAGATGTTCGCCACCTACGAAAAAAGGTCGGAAGAACAGGATAAGCTCGTGAGCACCTTGACCAAACAGGTTGAAACATTAACGGCAAGGACACGAGCAATCCGCCCCTGCGGAACCACTAAATCCGCGGGAAAAGACTTGACTTTGCAACCCCACTCGATAGGCCTGGAACCGCGCGGGAACGACCTTCGGGTCAAAACGCTAGCGAAAAATCTCCCGTCGAAAAGGGGAACCCTGAGAGTCCTCTGCCTCCCGCAAAAGGTTCGGAGGATAATGAAGTCAAGAACGTCGACCTGGATCCCAGCGATGTCTCCAACGATACCAACGAGGATGTCGACAGACATCCAAGAAGGACCAGAAGCCGATCCGCTCGGGATAGCTCTCCGTTCGACAAACCAATGATGGAGGAGGAGGAAATCCTCTATTGGAACGAGCAAGAAGAGCTGC
Organism: Brassica napus; assembly: GCF_020379485.1. Taxonomy (NCBI): domain Eukaryota; kingdom Viridiplantae; phylum Streptophyta; class Magnoliopsida; order Brassicales; family Brassicaceae; genus Brassica; species Brassica napus. The sequence goes on along the minus strand of NW_026015437.1, from coordinate 110,127 downwards.
CTGAGAAGCAAACCGAGCTCACTCGCAGTAACCGCCGACAGGCTCGAAAATCTGCTGACGAGACGTCGGATATCCGTGATCTTCGCGACTACATCACCAAAACTGCGGCAGAAGTAAGAGCTGTGAAATTCCAGATTCATCATGCTACTAGCGCTGCCCCTGAGATCGACAGGCTGCTGGAAGAGGCTCAGAAGACCCTCTTCACCACTCGCATATCTGATATGAGGGTATCTGACCCGGGGAAAATCAAAGTGCCAAAGTATGATGGTACAACCGATGCGAAGGCGCACCTTCAGGCTTTCCACATCACGATGGGAAGAGCAAGACTGATGGACGGCGAAAAAGACGCCGACTATTGCCGCGTATTCGTTGAGAATCTGGAAGGAGCAGCCCTCAAATGGTTCGTACGTCTTAAGCGAAACTCTATCGGGAGTTTCCGATAGCTCGCATCAGAATTCTCCAACAATACTCTATGTTCATAGGTAGAGAAACTTCCGATGTCGATCTCTGGAGCCTATCCCAGAGGGAGGACGAACCCCTCCGCGAGTTCATCAGCCGATTTAAGCTGGTAATGTCCAGGGTCAGCGGGATAAGCGACAAGGTGGCCATTGACGCGCTCAGAAAGACGCTCTGGTATAAGTCGAAATTCAGAAAATGGATCACCCTCGACAAACCGCGGACGATCCAGGACGCCCTCCACAAGGCGATGGACTACATCATAATCGAAGAGGAAACAAAAGTCTTATCGCAAAAACATAAGTCGACGAGACCATCCTCGAAAGACGTGGACCCGAAAACGAAGAGGAAGAACTCTCGTAACGACAAGTACGTCCATCACGAGGGGGAAGATCTCCAAGGAGCGCACAATTACGCGATCAGTTCAAACCAAGGCCGAACCACGGTAATACGTGGACTCGCAATCGAGGATATGACGAAAGCACCTTCTGTGAGTTCCACCAGTCCCGAGGACACTCCAAGACTAACTGCAAAGTCTTGGGGGCAAGGCTGGCCGCGAAACTACTAGCTGGAGAGCTCTCAGAAGTGACCAGCATGAAAGATCTCATCCTCGAGACTGATCGCCCCCCGAAGACGGATAGAAATCCGCCCGCGGAGAAATCCCCTCAAATGAACCAATCCGGGGATAAACGCGGAAGAAGGCTGGACGACAAAGGAAACAATAACAATCATCGCAGAGTCAACATGATCATGGGAAGATCGCAATACTGCAACGATACAGTTTCGGCCATCAAGGATTACCAGCGGAAGGCAGAGTCGAGTACAAACTGGACTACATGGTCTCCTCCCCGAGACGGTCAAAATTGCTCAATCACCTTTACGAAGGAGGAAGCCGGCGGAATCGATCAACCTTACTGCGATCCACTCATCGTAGATCTCGTCATACGAGATCTGGAAGTCGGAAGAGTACTCATTGACATGGGAAGCACAGTCAACGTTAACTTCCGTGACACTCTCAATCAGATGAGCATCGAACTCGGAGAAGTAACTCCAATGCCGAAACCACTCACAGGTTTTTCGGGCGAAGTGTCGATGACTCTCGGATCAATCCAGTTGCCAGTCATGGCCAAGGAGATCACGAAAATCGTCGAGTTCGCGGTGGTCGATCATCCTGCCATCTACAACGTGATCATGGGAACCCCATGGCTCAACACCATGCAAGCCGTTCCATCGACATACCACCTGGGTATCAAATTCCCAACCCCAAACGGAGTCGCAGCTATCTGGGGATGTCAGAAACAGTCGCGGCTATGCTTCCTCGCGGAGCACAAGTTAAGGTAAATCACGACTTAGGCAACCGCAAATCGCAAGCGCACGAAGATAGATCAATCTTCGGCCAAAAACGCTTCAAGGAAAGACAATTTAACATCGTCTGCTGAAGCAAACGCTTCAGACGTCGAAACTCAACACGAGTCCGAAGCCGACGCTACAACTGAACTGGAACATCCGGAAAAGAGCAATGACCCGGCCACGGTCATCACGATCAAGGCGGTCAGCACGGCGACAACCGCCGAGTAAAAACGCTCGCGGCATAAAATAGAACTACGGGATGGTTTGGTCCTCGAAAGGGGTACGTAGGCAGCTCGTCGAAAGACGAGTTCAGCTATCCCCCTCTCTAAAAAAGGGGGGAGTGGGTACGTATACTCGTATACTCCCACATGGGAAAAGATGCGTCATTTTTTGAGATTTCGAAAACTTTTTTTACTACAATATGCGTTGCCCCTTTTTATTAAAACGCTTGAACTTCAATTAACGCAAAAATCCCAGGACACGCCTAGAAAATCTACAAACGATAAGACTCTTGTCAGCGGCCTCATCCGGCCCAAAATTGCAAAATAATCATATTTCATCACTCAAGATATACGTATATTCTTCGAAACAACTGCGAGACGTCGCCAAGTTAAAATTCGAGATGATGCGAACAAATTTTCCGACCGCAACCACCAAAAAACCTTACACCCCGTTCGTCGATTGGCCCCGACGAACACGCCAGTCGTCTTAAACAAGCGCAACTTGATCACTCTTTTGATCTTCGAACGTCCAACACAAGGATGAGAGCGCGCTACAAAAAAAATCCGAAATTTTGGTCTAGCACTTCCAGTTGGCTTAAAAATTGTATCTGGAAAGATGCTTGATTCATACCATACAAGTCATATAGGCCGAGAACTTATCGCGGACTTTAAATCGGTACGAATCAGGTAGAAATCGCAACAGGAAAATCGATAGACGGCTAGTCTCCGCATAAACCTTAAACCGAGAGTAAACCTAGGTCTTGCCCTAAACCCATCGCATTGGTCTCAGACATCTCAAGGCATTATATCTAAACGATACGAGATCCTAAATCATGTCTCTCCGTTCACATCTCAACGTTCCCGAAATTCGTAAGAATAAGTAATTTTTTTGAAAAGTCACGAACGAACCGACAGATTGAACGTCTCAACGGAATTAAACATTAGACGACAACTCATATTTACTTCAAACCTACTCAAAACAAAACAATTCGAAATAAACGCCCATCATATATAAAAACCGCATAAGCGGCAGGGATTCAAAGCCACCAACGGCCAGTCCCGGTAAATGGTAAAACAGCCAAATTAGGCTCATGCAATGTCTCGAAATAAAAGCCACACTCGGCACAAAATAAATAAATAAAGACCCCACTCGGCCACAAACGCAGGATAAACAAACTCCTCCCTCTGGATGATCACTCCACCTCTCAAGGTTCAAAGTAAAACTTCCCGGACAACGAAGCTCCAAACGCATCCACGGGACGATCCACCTCCTCGCAATCACCAGGAAACTCGGTCGTGGTCTCTACGGTATCGGGAGAAACCGGGATGGGATCCCAGAATCCCTGAATCCTCCCGTCGATCGTAGGAATGAGCGCCTCAGCATGAGCATGATCCTTCATGCCTCCCTTCATTAACCCCATCTCCTTCTCGAAAACATAGTCGTCCGCCTGCGACTTCCAATGGCTGCAGACTGAACCGCGACACTCACGATAATCGCCCACTAAGGTGAAAGCAACCTTGAGGTTCCCGTACTCGATCTGGAATTGAGAAGCATGGTTCATCATCAACTCGACGATCTCCCACTTACCCTTCTGTTCTGCCTTATGAACGATCCTCACGTGGTCACGAGCGAGTTGCACATCGCGCTCCAACATCTCGCCTTGCATGCGAGCAAGATCCCTCTCCGCTTTCTGTTATACCATGATTTTCACCCGTTTTTATACTTAGTATATAAGAGTTTTAAGATGTATTAATCATGTTGTAGAGTCTTTTCAAAGAAATTACAGGTTTATTCACCTGATGGAAGGAAATGATACTTTTGGGACATTTTGGAATGCTTTTATGCAAGGAAAATCGATCGACGCTTGAAGAGCAACATCGGTCGATCAGAATCACTTACCATCGATCGACAAACATACATGTGCATCGATCGATGCCTAGTCACACGAGTGTGATCGCGAATTAAAAGATTTCATTTCCTAGAAGATCTATTATTTGCAACTTAAGCCCCTAGCCGCCTGTCAGGCTATATGTACTAGGGTTTTTATATCATTTGGGGGAGACACTTGAAAAATACCTAGTTTGGAGAAGGAGCATTTTGGCTACCATTAGAAGAGCTTGGGATTGGAGAGATAGATCTGAGACTGCAAAACAGAGAAGATCTTGAACTCCTTTATTTCTATTACTCTATCTATTTGTGTTCTATGTTTCATTTGAGTTTATTTCACGCCATCATGACTTTGTCTCTCATGAATATGTTTGAGTAAACCATTTGTTAGATTTAGGTTTCTCACCATGGTTGAAATTATGTACTGCTAATATGACTATTAAAAAGGTGTTTTGATTGTTCTTTCATTGCTTGTGAACTTAATGCTAAAATTGAGATTGATCACCTTCATTTTAGATCTTAGGATTAATTGAGTCCAACTAACCGTTTTCCCTCAATACCTGAACCCACTTGCGTGATCTAACTAACTCAGGCGCAACGACAGTTGGTCTGAGAAGGTTAGAGAACAAGTTAAACCCGTTTGCAAAGCTCGCTAGAATAACCATCGATCGACGCATCTATCGTTCTGTCGGTCGATTGTTACAATGGTGTATCGGTCGATGTACATCAAGTCACATCGATCGACACTCTCTCGAGATTAACATACGACAGTTGAGATCCGAGATCTAGTGAAGATAACCTATCCAGTTAAATCATTGTTTAGTTCAAAAACCATCAAACCCTTTAGTCTAAACTAAGTGCATGCATTTCATACCTGAGATTTACCTGAATCTAGTTGTTTTCCCATTCTTGAAACCACTTCAACTCAATCTATCGTTTCACTATTGTTTTCGATTTATCATTTACTGCTTTTAAAACAATTAAAACCTCTTAGTCTATCTTCATTTCTAATTATTTAAGTCTGTTGAGTAATCCTAAGGTCTCTGTGGATTTGATCTCTAAGTACTACACCTGAACCTCTTTTGCTGAGAGTAACACTCTTTAGGGTAATTCGAGTGATATCAAATTTGGCGCCGTTGCCGGGGACTCTTTCTTATTACCATTAGATTTAATTTAGAATTTAGTATAGACTTGTTGCTGAAAACATGCTAAAGTTTTCTTTCTTAATCTGTTACGCAGACATAAATAATGGAGAACACAGAGCGCGACCAACCATCGATCGATGGAGACACACACTACAAGAAATATTGGTATTGGTAGCACCCGAAAAACGCTATTATAAGTGTTTCGTAGCGTTTCGAAGAACGCCGTGACAGCCGCAGCTATGGTAGACTTCCTCCATATTGTAGCGTTTTTTCATGTGCTATAATAAGTAGAGATATTATAGCGTTAAATCTGAGCTATAAATTAACATTTTATAGCATTTAATTTGTGCTGTGATGTTCTTTTTATAATTTTTTACTGCTGTAAAATATTTTACATTGGCATATATATAATAATGCTATAAATAAGATAAATTAATTAAAAAAATTAAATTAAATAATTAAAATTTAATTGATTAAAAATTTAATAATAAAATGAAATTGAAAATTTATTTATAATTAAAAATTAAATTTTATTTTTTAATTGTAGAATTAAATACTTAATATTGGTTTACAATTTATTATCGGTTTACACATTAAACCATAGAAACAATAAACCATAGAAACTTAAACCAAAAAAAATAATTAATACACATTAAACCAAACCTAATTAACCTAAACCTAGTTAATCAATAACTAAACCTAAGCAGCCTCCATCACGTGCCTCTTCTCCGCCTCCTCTGTCCTCTCTGCCTCCTCCTCTCACGACCGCCGCTGCCACCTCTGCTAATGACCACTGTGATAAGATCCTGGAAGGATCGAATCTGTAGAACAGAAAGGGAGGGAGAAATGACGAAGAGCAAAGGGAGAAGAGAAGAGATAGAGGTAGAAATTAGGGATTTACCCAGTTTGATTTGATGATCGTAATCGATAGTTTCTTACAAAGACAAAGTAGACTTATATAATGACAAGTAAATAATAGACTTGGGCTTTTCTTGATTTACTTCATCCCCGAAGTCCACTTAAAGCCCATTTGGAGACTTATCAATACTCCCCCGTTAGAGATCCGACTTGTCCTCAAGTTGGCAATGAGATAAACCATTTTGTAATCATTGCCTTTGTGTCAAGAACTTCCGTTTGGTGAGTTGATTCCTGATTCCAGTGAGCAGAATAAATGGTACACAGACTAACTGCTCTGGAGGTCTTAAAGCGTGAAAGCACTCCATCATGTCTGTGGACTGAGAATAGACTAACTTGACAATAGTGATCATGCTGGACATTTTCTCTTGTAGCTCCTGTTCACCATCACGAGTGTTTCTCTTGATCACCAAATTTTCTTTCACATCACTCTTGAAAACGTTTTGCAGCAGCCACATAAGAGTTGAATATTTCGTTGGAGTAGGCTTATCCAAAACAGAAGACTCTTCTGGCTCAAATTCTATATGTTCTTCAGATCCGCAAGTGAGCTTCTTAGAGCCAAGCAATGAATTTCCAGTCACTTGAACCACTTTCACAGTCTCAGTTTTCTTCTTGTTATTCACTCCTGTCTCGTCTTGAAACAACTGTGGAAACCTGCACTTCTCAATAGGTAATGTGATATCCCATACATCTCCAACCACCGCATCAGTGTATGATAACCATGCATAAGTTCCTTTACATGCTTCTGCCAAACTCAGCTTGTCAAGTTTTCCTATTACCTGAGCAAGAACCCATCTCGGCCTTAGCCGCTTCTTATAAACCCTTCTCTGCGTTTCCTGTCCTCCAGCCTGCAATGCACGTTCCAGCCATCCTTGTACTTCTCTCAGTTGCTCACCTTTGCGCTTTTCTAACTCTGGTGGCCTTGGTGATAAAAACGTTCCGTATGTAAATACCGAAGGTAGTAATGGCGTGTTCTTGTAAGTGTATTGTTTCTTCATTATTTTCTCACCACAGAGCCTGAGCTTTCTCCCCGGTAGAAGAACAGTCTTGTCCTCAAGGCTGAAGGAGACAAAAGCTGACCCCATGATCTTAACCCCATCACTTGAATTTACCTTTTGACTCGCTAGTGATCTCTTAAGACCACGAACATCCACACGCTTGACCTCGATGTACAACTCAGAAATCCACAACTTCTCAGCTATAACACTGCTATAGCTCTTGTCTTCTTCAACCAATAGAACTCCAGGATTCCACACACGGTTGCCATTGACGTTAGGATACTGGCTACCACCACCACCACCTTCACAATAACTGTCAACTACTCTCAAACTATAACACTGCTATAACACTGCTACAACTCAGAAATCCACAACTTCTCAGCTATAACACTGCTATAGCTCTTGTCTTCTTCAACCAATAGAACTCCAGGATTCCACACACGGTTGCCATTGACGTTAGGATACTGGCTACCAGCACCACCACCTTCACAATAACTGTCAACTACTCTCAAACACTCAGCTTGACCAAAATTTGATTCCTTAGCCCACGTCTCCATTGACTTTTTAACCATATGAATGGATTGCTTCTGGTCCGTAATTTCTATCTCAAACTCCCATGTATCTTCCTGCATCTCATCATGACCCCAAGGATATAAACCAATCTCAAATTCTCCACTGCCCTTTGATGTAAGGTGCTCTTCTCCCACAGCTCGTTGTTCTCGTCCATCTGTTCTTACACCTAAGAACATCCTTGCACCTTTCATATGACTCATAGATTCAGCCCTGGTGGAAGAGACTATGTCTTTTCTCCATAACCTGCGTTTCCTCACCTTATAGTTCCACTCCTGAACCTGAGATCTTCGAACTTCTACCGTCTCAGGAAGCATCACGCCCACAGGAAGCATAACGCCCACAGGAGAAACAATGATTTTGGCCTTATAGCCTGCTTCAGTCCCAGTTTTCAAGAGACATTTGAACCCCGTTTCCACGGCTCCAAGCAGCTTAACTCGCTTCCTAACCTTATAATAGTACCATCTGACCATAAGCTTTCTTGTATACTTTCTTCCTTTGTGAAGCAATTCTGATTTCTCCAGCTTGAAAAGTTCCCCATCTTTTGTCACCTTCTCAGCTGGTACTTTACAGCTTCTGCGAAGTCTAACCTTGAACCGCACCTTATGAAACCCTTGTTTCTCTTGTTGCCTCATCTGTTGTTGGACCTGAGAATGATTGCCACGGCTCTTATACTTGCTTATTTCCTCTGATTCAGACTCCAGTGTTGCATCATCCTGCAAAGACTTCAGTACTGTTTCATCCTTCACAGACTCCATCGCAGCATCAGGATCATCATGTTCTAGCGCTGTAACATCCTCAGCGAAGATACTTTGATCCCCTATCAACGTATCAACTTCACACTCTATATCCATAGGAGCATTAGACGTAAACCCATCCCCAAAGTGATGCTCATCTCGCTTCACTCCTGTATCGACGATCTGTCTTGTTCCCATGCGGATCTGCAAATCATTTTTAGTGTCTTTACAACCCGAAGATTCACATAACACTCCTAAACTTTTACAAGCTTGCGCAAGCAGTATTGCTTTCTTCTCTCGGTTGTATTGTTTCTTCATTCCAATAGTCTTCATTCTCACACATCTCCTCTGAGATGTCGCATGACCTTAAAATCAAGATCTCTTCTTGGTGGCTTACTGTTCAGGTCCTTAAACCGAGATCTGTGGTAGTTTTGCTTGATCGGAATTCTTTTGAACCTGGTACCTCCGTTTAGCTTGAGATCTTCAAACCTTTTAGGAATGAAAGCGTTATAAGGATGAGATTCACCATACGGCCGCTTCCGCCGCTTCCGATACTCCTCACGGAACTCCTCATGCAGTCTCTGACTGTCCATTCGAAGCTCCTCACGCAGTTTCCAATCCACATCCATCTGTTTGAATGATTGTAGTACCTTCTCGAGCTTCTCACTGAAAACCATTTTTTTTTTAACTCAAGGTCAAAGGAACTTGAGCTCTGATACCAATGATAAGATCCTGGAAGGATCGAATCTGTAGAACAGAAAGGGAGGGAGAAATGACGAAGAGCAAAGGGAGAAGAGAAGAGATAGAGGTAGAAATTGGGGATTTATCCAGTTTGATTTGATGATCGTAATCGATAGTTTCTTACAAAGACAAAGCAGACTTATATAATGACAAGTAAATAATAGACTTGGGCTTTTCTTGATTTACTTCATCCTGAAGCCCACTTAAAGCCCATTTGGAGACTTATCACACTGGTCCACTGTCTTTGCTCACAAACGCCTCCACTACTAACGAAGGCCTTCAATGGTCATGACAACAAGCTCTGTCACGACCAGCACCTTTACCAAGAACATAAATATCAGATTCGTAGAGAGAGAGAAAGAGAGAGAGATAGAGTTACCCGTGGTGGTGGGCAATGTCACACGAACAAACCAGACCGGATCTAAAGGAGATGACATACCAAGTGACTGCAAAGAACAACAACCTTTAGATCTGTTACCCATCAAGAACTTGACGGTGAGAACAGCGGCGTGAATCCCCAAACGCCCATGGCTAGACCGGTTTGGACTGTCCGATTGTCTTAGCTGATGAGTCGGTGGTTACCCCACTGACCCTATCTGACTGAACCACGGCTTTGGAGTCCTTCTCCAGACCTTTCTATATTCCTTGGGTATTCACAACCACACGGCCTCCTCTCTCCTAAATCGTTCTCCTTGCCGGAGATACAAAACCACCACGACCGGCCCTTTTCCGGCCGATCTCTTGGCCGAGACTCTCTCTCTCTTTCTCTAGGTTTTTCTCTGAGTATTGTACTCTGGAATTGGATAATGAAATCAGCAGGAGAGCCCCCATATTTATAGAAAACGAGGGGGTAAGTCTTGCCCCACGAACAGGCACGACTTGCTAGCGAATGGGCACCATCGGCCAAGGGTTGTGCCCTCTCGGCCACTTGCATCCCTTCGCGCTTTCTGATTGGGTTTGGGGTCGGTCATAAGCCCAACCCACGCCCCAAGCCTCTTGGACTTAGCCCACGGCCTTGTCCAAGGACCCAACAGCCCATGGCCTCATGGCCGGACCTCACAGCCCGCCACTGACCCGGACCCGGACCATCGGCCTAAAACCTAAACAGTCCGTCTAGCTGAGATGAGCTGACTCCCAGCTGCCTCAGCTGAGTGAGCTAGTAGTCCAGCTAGTGGTCCAGCTAGTGGAGCTGACTTAGTAGTGGCTGAGCTGGAGTGAACTCAACCTAGCTTCGTTAAGCTGGTCGAGCTACTTCTCTATCTCGTCCGGCTACCATCTTACTCGTCTTAGCTGTCTCTTTGCTCTTATAAGGTTAAGTCTAAGTTTCCTTATGTACTTAACCTTCTTTCTTGACCATGGAACGCTTGCCTTGATGTCCTAAGACTGGCTGGTACGTTTCCTCGAACCATGGCCGTCCCAACAATCCTTTCCAGGATTGGGGGCGTGACACGTCCTGTGTGTGCTGACGGACACACACGGACGTCCTGTGTGTGCTGACGGACACCCACGGACGTCCTGTGTGTACTGAACAGACAGCCCACGTGGGCCAAAATCACCCAAACAGTCCACGGGAAGGGCCAGCGGGCTGAGTCCAAGGACCAGCGTCCTGATATGTGTACTGATGGACAACCAAGGATGTCCTGTGTCCGCTGACGGACACCCACAAACAGCCACTGACAGCCATAGATGTCCTGTGTGTGCTGACGGACAGCCACGGACGTCCTGTGTGTGTTGGCAGACACCCACGGACATCCTGTGTGTACTGAACAGACAGCCCACGTGGGCCAAAATCAACCGAACAGTACACAGGAAGGGCTAGCTTTCTGAGTCCAAGGACCAACGTGCTGATATGTGGAATGATGGGCAGGCACGGACGTCATGTCTATGCTGACGGACACACACAGACACACACTGACAGCCACAGACGTCCTGTGTGTGCTGACGGACACACACGGACGTCCTGTGTGTGCTGACGGACACAAACGGACGTCCTGTGTGTGCTGACGGACACCCACGGACGTCCTGTGTGCTGACGGACACACACAGACAGCCACGGACATCCTGTGTGTGCTGACGGACAGTCACGGACAGCCACAGACGTCCTGTGTGTGCTGGCGGACACCCACGGACATCCTGTGTGTACTGAACAGACAGCTCACATGGGCCAAAATCACCCAAACAGTCCACGGGAAGGGTCGCGTGCTGAGTCCAAGGACCTACGTGCTGAGATGTGTACTGATGGACAGCCACAGATGTCCTGTCTGTGCTGACGGAGACATACGGACACACACGGACAGCCACGGACGTCCTGTGTGTGCTGACAGACAGTCACGGACAGCCACGGACGTCCTGTGTGTGCTGGCGGACACCCACGGACGTCCTGTGTTTACTGAACAGACAGCTCACATGGGCCAAAATCACCCGAACAGTCCACGGGAAGGGTCAGCTAGCTGAGTCCAAGGACCAACGTGCTGATATGTGTACTGATGGACAGCCACAGACGTCCTGTCTATGCTGACGGAGACACACGGATACACACGGACAGCCACGGACATCCTGTGTGTGCTGACGGACACACACGGACCTCGTGTGTGTGCTGACGGACACCCACGGACGTCCTGTGTGTACTGAACAGACAGCCCACGTGGGCCAAAATCAGCCGAAAAGACCACGGGAAGGGCCAGCATGCTGAGTCCAAGGACCAACGTGCTGTATGTGTACCGATGGACAGCCACTGACGTCCTGTGTGTGCTGACGGAGACACACGGAGACACACGGACACACACGGACAGCCACGGACGTCCTGTGTGTTCTGGCGGACACCCACGGACATCCTGTGTGAACTGAACAGACAGCCCACGGGGGCCAAAATCACCCGAAGAGTCCACGGGAAGGGTCAGCGTGCTGAGTCCAAGGACCAACATGCTGATATGTGGAATGATGGGCAGCCACGGACGTCATCTGTGTGCTGACGGACACACACAGACACACACAGACAGCCACAGACGTCCTGTGTGTGCTGACGGACACACACAGACGTCCTGTGTGTGCTGACGGACACAAACGGACATCCTGTGTGTGCTGACGGACACCCACGGACGTCCTGTTTGTGCTGACGGACACACACGGACACACACGGACAGCCACGGCCGTCCTGTGTGTGCTGACGGACAGTCACGGACAGCCACAGACGTCCTGTGTGTGCTGGCGGACACCCACGGACGTCCTGTGTGTACTGAACAGACAGCTCACATGGGCCAAAATCACCCAAACAGTCCACGGGAAGGGTCAGCGTGCTGAGTACAAGGACCAACATGCTGATATGTGGAATGATGGGCAGCCACGGACGTCATCTGTGTGCTGACGGACACACACAGACACACACAGACAGCCACAGACGTCCTGTGTGTGCTGACGGACACACACAGACGTCCTGTGTGTGCTGACGGACACAAACGGACATCCTGTGTGTGCTGACGGACACCCACGGACGTCCTGTTTGTGCTGACGGACACACACGGACACACACGGACAGCCACGGCCGTCCTGTGTGTGCTGACGGACAGTCACGGACAGCCACAGACGTCCTGTGTGTGCTGGCGGACACCCACGGACGTCCTGTGTGTACTGAACAGACAGCTCACATGGGCCAAAATCACCCAAACAGTCCACGGGAAGGGTCAGCGTGCTGAGTACAAGGACCTACGTGCTGATATGTGTACTGATGGACAGCCACAGATGTCCTGTCTGTGCTGACGGAGACATACGGACACACACGGACAGCCACGGACGTCCTGTGTGTGCTGACGGACAGTCACAGACAGCCACGGACGTCCTGTGTGTGCTGGCGGACACCCACGGACGTCCTGTGTTTACTGAACAGACAGCTCACATGGGCCAAAATCACCCGAACAGTCCACGGGAAGGGGCTGCTTGCTGAGTCCAAGGACCAACGTGCTGATATATGTACTGATGGACAGCCACGGACGTCCTGTCTGTGCTGACGGAGACACAAGGACACACACGGACACACACGGACAGCCACGGACATCCTGTGTGTGCTGACGGACACACACGGACGTCGTGTGTGTGCTGACGGACACCCACAGACGTCCTGTGTGTACTGAACAGACAGCCCAAGTGGGCCAAAATCAGCCGAAAAGTCCACGGGAAGGGCCAGCGTGCTGAGTCCAAGGACCGACGTGCTGATATGTGTACCGATGGACAGCCACAGACGTCCTGTGTGTGCTGACGGAGACACACAGACACACATGGACACACACGGACAGCCACAGACGTCCTGTGTGTTCTGGCGGACACCCACCGGGGCCAAAATCACTGAACAGACAGCCCACCGGGGCCAAAATCACCCGAAGAGTCCACGGGAAGGGTCAGCGTGCTGAGTCCAAAGACCAACGTGCTGATATGTGTACTTATTGACAGCCACGGATGTCATGTGTGTGCTGACGGACACACACGGATACACACGGGCAGCCACAGACAGCCACGGAAGTCCTGTGGGTGCTGACGGACACACACGGATGTCCTGTGTGTGCTGACGGACACCCACGGACATCCTGTGTGTACTGAACAGACAGGCCACGTGGGCCAAAATCACTCGAAAAGTCCATGGGATGGGCCAGCATGCTGATATGTGTACTGATGGACAGCCACGGACGTCATGTGTATGCTGATGGACACACACGGCCACGCACGGACAGCCACTGACATCCTGTGTGTGCTGACGGACAGCCACAAACAGCCATGGACGTCCTGTGTGTGCTAGCGGACAGCCACGGACGTCCTGTGTGTACTGAATAGACAGCCTACATGGGCCAAAATCACCCTAACAGTCAACAGGAAGGGCCAGCGTACTGAGTCCATGGACCAACGTGCTGATATGTGGACGGATGGACAGCCACAAACGTCCAGTGTGTGCTGACGGACACACACAGACAAACACAGACAGCCACTGACGTTTTGTGTGTGCTGACGAACACACACGGACGTCTTGTGTGTCCTGACGGACACCCACAGACGTCCTGTGTGTGCTGACAAACACACACGGACACACACGGACAGCCACAAACATCCTGTGTGTGCTGACGGACAGTCACAGACAGCCACGGACGTCCTGTGTGTGCTGGCGGACACCCACGGACGTCCTGTTTGTACTGAACAGACAGCTCACATGGGCCAAAATCCCATGAACAGTCCACGGGAAGGGTCAGCGTGCTGACTCCAAGGACCAACGTGCTGATATGTGTACTGATGGACAGCCACAGACGTCCTGTGTGTGCTAACGGAGAGACACATACACACACGGACACACATGGACACCCACGGACGTCCTGTATGTGCTGACGGACACACACAGACGTCCTGTGTGTGCTGATAGACACCCACAGACGTCCTGTGTGCACTGAGCAGACAGCCCACGTGGGCCAAAATCAGACGAAAAGTCCACGGGAAGGGCCAGCGTGCTGAGTCCAAGGACCAGCGTGCTGATATGTGTACTGATGGACAGCCACGGATGTCCTGTGTGTGCTGACGGACAAAAACGGACACACACGGACACACACGGACAGCCACGGACGTCCTGTGTGTGCTGACGGACAGCCACGGACGTCCTGTGTGTACTGAACAGACAGCTCACATGGGCCAAAATCACCCGAACAGTCCACAGGAAGGGTCAGCGTGCTGAGTCCAAGGACCAACGTGCTGATATGTGTACTGATGGACAGCCACGGACGTCCGGTGTGTGCTGACGGAGAGACACAGACACACACGGACAGCCACGGACGTCCTGTGTGTGCTGACGGACAAACACGGACGTCCTGTGTGTGCTGACGGACACCCACAGACGTCCTGTGTGTACTGAACAGACAGCCCACGTGGGCAAAAATCCGCCGAAAAGTCCACGGGAAGGGCCAGCGTTCTGAGTCCAAGGACCAACGTGCTTATATGTGTACTGATGGACAGCCACAGACGTCCTGTGTGTGCTGACGGAGACACACGGACACACACGGACACACACGGACAACCACGGAAGTCCTGTGTGTGCTGGCGGACACCCACGGACATCCTGTGTGAACTGAACAGACAGCCCACGGGGGCCAAAATCACCCGAACAGTCCACGGGAAGCGTCAGCGTGCTGAGTCAAAGGACCAGCGTGCTGATATGTGTACTGATCGACAGCCACGGATGTCCTGTGTGTGCTGACGGACACACACGGACAGCCACAGACAGCCACGGAAGTCCTGTGGGTGCTGACGGACACACACGGACGTCATGTATGTGCTGACGGAAACCCACGGACGTCCTATGTGTACTGAACAGACAGCCCACATGGGCCAAAATCACCCGAAAAGTCCACGGGATGGGCCAGCGTGCTGAGTCCAAGGACCAGCGTGCTGATATGTGTACTGATGGACAGCCACAGACGTCCTGTGTGTGCTGACGGACACACACGGACAGCCACTGACGTCCTGTGTGTGCTGACGGACAGCCGCAGACAGCCATGGACGTCCTGTGTGTGCTGGCGGACAGCCACGGATGTCCTGTGTGTACTGAATAGACAGCCCACGTCGGCCAAAATCACCTTAACAGTCAATAGGAAGGGCCAGCGTGCTGAGTCCATGGACCAACGTGCTGATATGTGGATTGATGGACAGCCACAAACGTCCTGTGTGTGCTGACGGACACAAACAGACAAACACAGATAGCCACTGACGTCCTGTTTGTGCTGACGGACACACACGGACGTCTTGTGTGTGCTGACGGACACATACGGACGTCCTGTGTGTGCTGACGGACACCCACAGACGTCCTGTGTGCTCTGACAAACACACACGGACAGCCACAGACGTCCTGTGTGTGCTTACGGACAGTCACAGACAGCCACGGACGTCCTGTGTGTGCTGGCAGACACCCACAGACGTCCTGTTTGTACTGAAAAGACAGCTCACATGGGCCAAAATAACATGAACAGTCCACGGGAAGGACAGCGTGCTGAGTCCAAGGACCAACGTGCTGATATGTGTACTGATGGACAGCCACGGACGTCCTGTGTGTGCTGACAGAGACACACGGACACACACAGACACCCACGGACGTCCTGTGTGTGCTGACGGACACACACAGACGTCCTGTGTGTGCTGACAGACACACACGGACGTCCTGTGTGCACTGAGCAGACAGCCCACGTGGGCCAAAATCAGACGAAAAGTCCACGGGAAGGGCCAGCGTGCTGAGTCCAAGGACCAGCGTGCTGATATGTGTACTGATGGACAGCCACGGATGTCATGTGTGTGCTGACGGACAAAAACGGACACACACGGACACACACGGACAGCCACGGACGTCCTGTGTGTGCTGACGGACAGCCACGGACGTCCTGTGTGTGCTGACGGACAGCCACGAACGTCCTGTGTGTGCTGACGGACAGCCACGGACGTCCTGTGTGTACTGAGCAAACAATTCACATGGGCCTAAATCACCCGAACAGTCCACATGAAGGGTCAGCGTGCTGAGTCCAAGAACCAACGTCCTGATATGTGTACTGATGGACAGCCACGGATGTTTTGTGTGTGCTGACGGAGAGACACGAACACACACGGACAGCCACAGACAGCCACGGAAGTCCTGTGGGTGCTGACGGACACACACGGATGTCCTGTGTGTGCTGACGGACACCCACGGACGTCCTAAGTGTACTGAACAGACAGCCCACGTGGGCCAAAATCACCCGAAAAGTCCATGGGATGGGCCAGCGTGCTGAGTCCAAGGACCAGCGTGCTGATATGTGTAATGATGGACAGCCACAGACGTCCTGTGTTTGCTGACGGACACACACAGACACACACGGACAGCCACTGACGTCCTGTGTGTGCTGACAGACAGCCGCGGACAGCCATGGACATCCTGTGTGTGCTGGTGGACAGCCACGGATGTCCTGTGTGTACTGAATAGACAGCCCACGTCGGCCAAAATCACCCTAACAGTCAATAGGAAGGGCCAGCGTGCTGAGTCCATGGACCAACGTGCTGATATGTGGACTGATGGACAGCCACAAACGTCCTGTGTGTGCTGACGGACACACACAGACAAACACAGACAGCCACTGACGTCCTGTTTGTGCTGACGGACACACACGGACGTCTTGTGTGTGCTGACGGACACATACGGACGTCCTGTGTGTGCTGACGGACACCCACAGACGTCCTGTGTGTGCTGACAAACACACACGGACAGCCACATACGTCCTTTGTGTGCATACGGACAGTCACCGACAGCCACAGACGTCCTGTGTGTGCTGGCGGACACCCACGGACGTTCTGTTTGTACTGAACAAACAGCTCACATGGGCCAAAATCACATGAACAGTCCACGGGAAGGGTCAGCGTGCTGAGTCCAAGGACCAACGTGCTGATATGTGTACTGATGGACAGCCACGGACGTCCTATGTGTGCTGACAGAGACACACGGATACCCACGGACGTCCTGGTCCTGTGTGTGCTGACGGACACAAACAGACGTCATGTGTGTGCTGACAGACAGACACGGACGTCCTGTGTGTACTGAGCAGACAGCCCACGTGGGCCAAAATCAGACAAAAAGTCCACGGGAAGGGCCAGTGTGCTGAGTCCAAGGACCAGCGTGCTGATATGTGTACTGATGGACAGCCACGGATGTCATGTGTGTGCTGACGGACAAAAATGGACACACACGGACACACACGGACAGCCATGGACGTCCTGTGTGTGCTGACGGACAGCCACAGACGTCCTGTGTGTACTGAACAGACAACTCACATGGGCCTAAATCACCCGAACAGTCCACATGAAGGGTCAGCGTGCTGAGTCCAAGAACCAACGTGCTGATATGTGTACTGATGGACAGCCACGGACGTTTTGTGTGTGCTGACGGAGAGACACGAACACACACGGATAGCCACGGACGTCCTGTGTGTGCTGACGGACACACACGGACGTCCTGTGTGTGCTGACGGACACCCAGAGACGTCCTGTGTGTACTGAACAGACAGCCCACGTGGGCCAAAATCAGCCGAAAAGTCCACTGGAAGGGCCAGCGTGCTCAGTCCAAGGACCAACGTGCTGATATGTGTACAGATGGACAGCCACAAACGTCCTGTGTGTGCTGACGGAGACACATGGACACACACGGACACACACGGACGTCCTGTGTGTGCTGGCGGAGACCCACGGACATCCTGTTTGAACTGAACAGACATTCCACGGGGGCCAAAATCACCCGAACAGTCCACGGGAAGGGTCAGCGTGCTGAGTCCAAGGACCAGCGTGCTGATATGCGTACTGATGGACAGCCACGGATGTCTTGTGTGTGCTGACGGACACACACGGATACACACGGACAGCCACAGACAGCCACGGAAGTCCTGTGGGTGCTGACGGACACACATGGACGTCCTGTGGGTGCTGACGGTCACCCACGGACGTCCTATGTGTACTGAACAGACAGCCCACGTGGGCCAAACTCACCCAAAAAGTCCACGGGATGGGCCAGCGTGCTGATATGTGTACTGATGGACAGCCACGGACGTCCTGTGTGTGCTGACGGACACACACAGACACACACGGACAGACACTCACGTCCTGTGTGTGCTGACGGAGAGCCGCAGACAGCCATGGACATCCTGTGTGTGCTGGCGGACAGCCACGGACGTCCTGTGTGTACTGAATAGACAGCCCACGTGGGCCAAAATCACCCTAACAGTCAACAGGATGGGCCAGCGTGCTGGGTCCATGGACCAACGTGCTGATATGTGGACTGATGGACAGCCACAAACGTCCTGTGTGTGCTGACGGACACACACAGACAAACACAGACAGCCACTGACGTCCTGTGTGTGCTGACGGACACACACGGACGTCTTGTGTGTGCTGACGGACACATACGGACGTCCTGTGTGTGCTGAAGTGATACAGGCCGGGATTCATACTACACGGATGGACAGTCGGAGGTTCAAGAACTCGGACAGGACAGAACGGACGGACGGCTATGGAGCGGCTAGACGGACGCGATGGAGTGGGAGATGGCCGATCTTGTTCCTGAAACAGAAGAGTGCTATTTTTATTAGTATTTATGAATCAAAATGATGAACAGAAAGAAAACTAAATGATAAATGAAGAACATAAGCAAATATGACTTTTTATGGGTTTTTATAATGAATGGAAAATCTAGAACTATATGAAGTAAGATAGAACAAAATAAGAGAAGGATAGAGATATGGGGGATGGATCCTTGTTGCTGGATGTGTATCTCTCTCAAGAAGAACAGTGGATGGAGGTGGATAGCTATGGGATTTGACTTGCTGGATGTGTATCACTCTCAAGGCAAATCGATGGATGGAATGGAGGTGAAGAATCGCCACAAGCTTGGTGGTTGAAGCTTGATAAGACTCGGCTGCTCTCTCTTGTTTCTCACAGGAAAAAGACTTAGGGTTTTTAGGTTTGCAAAGGCAAAATTATTTCATAAAAGACTTAGGCAAAAATCGCCAACTTCATGGGGTTATATAGGGTTTACCCCTTATGGAACTCAAAGATAAAAGGCCTTAAACAAGCTGGCCGAAAATGAGGCTGAAACAATAGCCCAAAGTCTTAACCAAATAAATTAAAATAAACCAGACATCTGGTTGTCGGTTTGAGAAGGCCTAGACCAAGGCTAATAGCATGCTTGCATGTTGCCTCATTAAAACCTTACCAAGAAAACCCAATGGGACAAAACCTGGTGAGGAAAAAGAGTACAACACATGCTACTCCCCTTGGTGGTTGGCTAGATCTCAGAACCGGGAAGAGTTGGAGTGGATGAAATGGAAACTGAGTCTGGACCAAGCTCGGATGTGGAAATGAGAAGTCCGGCTTGGTTGAGTCTGAACTGGATCGGGTCGGCCGCGTCCTGAACCTTCGTTGGGCCGGCTTGATCTTGAATCTTCAACTGGACCATCTTCTCAATCAGCAGCTGGTCCTGGTCAGTCTGTCCATCTTGATCAAGGATTTGTAGTACAGCTTTGGTGAAACCTTCTCGCAAGGCCCTGGTTCCACTCCGGGTAGTCGGACCGCGCCTAACTATGGGAACCTCTACTTGGATGGCCTCATCATTCCCTCCCTCTTGAGGAGGTTCTGGCCTCAGAACACCATCATCTGCAAAGTCATCATTACTATCTGCATGGAAAGGAGATAAATCCGAGACATTGAAAGTATGTGAAATTTTAAATTCAGCTGGGAGGTCAAGGATATAGGCATTGTCGTTGATCTTCTTTAGGATGCGGAATGGTCCTGTCCCACGAGGAGAGAGCTTGGACTTCCGGGCTTCTGGAAATCTCTCGGGCCGCATTTGTAACCACACCAAGTCTCCGGGTTCAAACAGTACCTCCTTCCTCTTCTGGTCATACTTGGCCTTGACCTTAGCCGCCTTGGCCTCTATCCTCTCCTTGACCTTCAGGTGCATGTTCTTAACAAACTCTGCCTTGGCGACTCCATCACGACTGCGGTACATGGAGCTGGGCAGTTCGGTGAAGTCTAAAGGAGTTTCTGGCTGAAACCCATAAACAATCTCAAAAGGTGACATGTTAGTAGTAGAGTGTCTAGCATGGTTATAAGCAAACTCAACAAAAGGCAAACAAGACAACCAATTTCTTAAATTCTTACCGACCGTAGCTCTCAACAGTTGAGAGAGTGTACGGTTTACTACCTCAGTCTGGCCGTCGGTTTGGGGATGGCAAGTGGTCGAGAATAGTAGCTTGGTTCCGAACTTGCCCCATAGTGTCTTCCAGAAATGGCTGAGGAACTTGGCATCACGGTCAGACACAATGGTTCGAGGAACACCATGTAGTCAGACCACTTCTTTGAAGAATAGGTCGGCGGTCTGAGTGGCATCATTAGTGGTGTTATAGGCTATGAAATGGGCCATCTTGGAGAACCTGTCTACCACTACAAAAATGGAATCCTTGTGGTTTATCTTGGGTAAACCCAGCACAAAGTCCATAGAAATGTCTACCCAAGGGTGGTTAGGAATCGGCAATGGCATTTGTAAACCGTAATGATGTGACCTGGACTTGGTTTTAAGGCAAGTAGTACACTTGGCGCATATGCTCTCCACATCCCTCTTCATGTTTGGCCAAAAGAAATGTTCAGTTAGGACACTCAAGGTCTTGTCCCGACCAAAGTGTCCCATGAGGCCGCCACCATGGGCCTCCCGAACCAGCAGTTCCCTCATGGCTCCTTTGGGAATGCACAACCTCTTTCCCTTGAACAGGAACCCCTCATGCTGGTAGTATGGCCCGAAAGCCCCCTTCTCAGTGTTCCTGAAAACTTCATTAAAATCAAGATCAGTGGCATAAGATTCTTTAATATGTTCGAAACCCATGATCTTGGCCTCCATGGTCACAATGAGAGTGTGTCTCCGGGACAGTGCATCGGCCACCACATTGTCTTTGCCCTTCTTGTACTTGATCACATAGGGAAAGGTCTCCACGAACTCGAGCCATCTGGCGTGCCTCTTCTTGAGTGTGGTCTGTCCCCTCAAGTGCTTAAGTGTCTCATGATCTGTATGAATAACAAATTCCTTAGACAACAGGTAATGCTGCCAAGTTTCGAGGGACCTTACTAGAGCGTATAGCTCTTTGTCATAGGTTGGGTAGTTGAGGGCAGCTCCACTCAATTTCTCACTAAAGAATGCCACTGGTCGGCCCCCTTGAGTAAGGACAGCTCCAATGCCTGTACCTGATGCATCACACTCAATCTCAAAAGTTTTATTAAAATCAGGGAGTGTAAGAACGGGTGCATGAGTTAAACTATATTTAAGCTCGTTGAAAGACTCCTCTTGGGCAGGGCCCCAAACAAAGGATACATTCTTCTTGATCACAGAGGTCATGGGAGCAGCAATGGTGCTGAAGTCCTTGACAAACCGCCTATAGAAGCTGGCTAGGCCATGGAAACTTCGGACTTGCCCAATAGTGGTCGGCGTGGGCCAGTCTTGGATGGCCTTGATCTTCTCCTCATCGACCTTCAAACCCTGTGAGCTCATAACAAAGCCTAAAAATATTAACTGGTCAGTGCAAAATACACACTTCTTGAGATTGGCAAAGAGTCCTTCCTGCCTGAGCGCCTTCAAAACCTGTTCTACATGACTAATCTGATCGGATAAGCACTAACTATAGATCAATATGTCATCAAAGTAGACAACCACAAATTTACCAATGTAGGGCCTTAGAACCTCGTTCATAAGCCTCATGAAGGTGCTAGGGGCGTTGGTAAGACCAAAGGGCATCACCAGCCACTCATACAAGCCTTGCTTGCTCTTGAAAGCAGTCTTCCACTTGTCACCCTCCTTCATCCGAACTTGGTGATAGCCACTCCTAAGATCAATCTTGGAAAACACTGTGGAACCACTCAGTTCATCTAACATATCATCAAGTCTAGGAATGGGGTACCGATATTTTATGGTGATGTTGTTGATGGCTCGGCAATCAACACACATACGCCATGTTCCATCCTTCTTAGGCACCAAGAGGACGGGAACTGCACATGGGCTGAGACTCTCTCGAATGTACCCCTTGTCCATGAGGTCTTGGACCTGTCTCTCCAGCTCCTTAGCCTCCTCCGGATTGACTCGGTACGCGGCTCGGTTTGGAAGTGGGGCGCCTGGCACAAAGTCTATCTGATGTTCGATGCCTCGGAGGGGTGGTAAGCCGGCTGGTATCTCCTCAGGGAACACGTCCTTGTACTGGTCCATTAGTACTTGCATCTCAGCTGGACAATCTGGTGCCTCAAAGCCTGCAAAACAACCTTCCTTGAAAACCATTAGTAGCACCTGTGTGTCTTGCTGCAATGATTTAATCAATTTACTAGAAGAGATGTAAAGGTTAGTTTTACTAAACCACCCAGACTGATCCACGGCCCTCTGCATCTCGTACACCTCTTGTGGACTGAGAGGAGCCAGGTTGTGCTTCTTGTTGTTGTGGGTAAAGCTGTAGATGTTAGTCCTCCCATGGTGAATGGTCTCCTTGTCAAACTGCCAAGGCCTCCCTAACAGTAGATGGCCGGCTTGCATAGGAACCACATCACACTTCACCTGGTCCTGGTACTTACCAATACAAAAGGAAACAACAACTTGCTCCCAGATTTTAAGCTCTGTCTCATCATTGAGCCACTTGAGCTTGTATGGCCTGGGGTGTGGCAACTTTGCTAGTCCTAACTTTTCAACAAGGTACCTGCTGGCCACATTAGTGCAAGAGCCACCATCAATAATTAGACTACATACCTTGCCCTCCACGCTACATCTAGTATGGAAGATGTTCTCTCGTTGGACGGTTTCTGGATCAAAGAGAGCACTGAGAGCTCGTCTGACCACCAGCAGCTCACCAGTTTCAGCATAGTCCACTATCTCATCACCTGAGTCAGCCATCTCTACATCGGCCTCGTCTTGGGACTCATACTCGCCGTCTGCCTTAAGGATCATGACACGCTTGTTCGGACAGTCCCTGGCGTAGTGCCCCTTCCCCTGACATTTGAAACAAGTAATATCACGAGTTCTTTGAGCTTGGGTTTGTCCCTTACCTGGTTTGGATGAACCTGGTTTGGACTGGTCGGATTGGCTCTTCTTGAACCGGTTTTCCACTTCAATGGATTTGTTCTTCTCAACCCCTTTGGATCCGGATGGAGCCCATGGCGTCTTGCCCCTAGCACTAGAGGCGTTCTTCCTTTTAATGTGCTGCTCGGCCTGGATGGCATAGTGGAGGAGATCATTGAAGTTGATGTAGGTCTGCCTCTCCACCTTGCGAGCGATGCGGTCTTGAAGGCCTTCCAAGAACTGAGCCATCATAACCTCTTCGGTCTCGCACGTCCTGAGCTTGTTCTTGAGAGCCTCAAACTCCTCAAAGTACTCCTCTACGGACCTAGTACCCTGAGACAACTTGCGAAAATGTTTTAGTAAGTCCCGCTGATAGTATGAGGGAATATACCTTGCACGGAGCTTAGCTCGCATCTCTTCCCAAGTCTCAATCCTATAGACTCTGCCAACCTCGGCTACTTCCCTGTCCCACCAGGTTAGGGCATTGTCCGTCAGTTGGGCTGCGGCTAAGGCGATCTTCTTGGCCTTGGTATAGCGGTAGTACTCAAAGATGTACTCCATGCGCCTCTCCCATTCAATGTAGGCGTCCGGATCAACCTTTCCAGCAAAGGTTGGAGGAGTAAGTTTGAGATCCTTGCCTCCTTGCCAAGCTACATCATCGTCTCGGAATCTCCTTCGGACCGGGCTCCCATCGCCTTGGACCCGATACTCCCGTCGGTTCCCACGTCCGGCCCGTTCGCGCCGCGGCTCTTCCGGTTCGGTACGGTCAGTGTCCGAGTTGTCCTCACTGGATTGGGACTGTTGCTCTTCCGGAATGGGTTGGTTTCTCCTCCTTGGCCGTGGAACATTAGCTCGATCCCTTCCTGCTATCTGAGCCAGCTGCTCAGTCACAGTAGCCAGTGCGGCTTGGAGTTCAGCATGGTTAGCCATCAGCTAAGCATTAATCTCGGCTTGTGTTGGTGCTCCATTTAGGTCTCCCATGTTTTCCTGCGACAAGAGAGGAAAGAAAAGGTGATTTGCAAAGAATCAAAGAAGAAGAAAAGGATATTTAACTAAAGTATGCAATGAATGTAAAACTTCTTTTTTTTTTTGTTAAAATCGAAAATTTAAATATGGGAAAGTACAATCTTTTTTTCTTTTTTTAAATATGGAAAAACTTGAAGTGCAAGCCAAGAAAATTAAATGCAATTAAATGGAAATCCGATCAAAAAGGAAAGTAAAAATCGATGGATGCCAAAAACAAGTTACTTGAATGAAAGATGCACAAAAAATGGATCAAAAGATATGCAAGAAAACCAGTTTGAACTCGCCAAGAACAGCAAGAACAACAAGTGCAAATTTTTTTTTTTTGAAAGACAAGAGGATGAACCAAGCAAATAACAAAAGTAAAAAGGGATAGGATACAACCGAAGGTGTAGGAGCTTTGAGCTCTGATACCAAAATGATACAGGCCGGGATTCAGACTACACGGATGGACAGTCGGAGGTTCAAGAACTCAGACTGGACAGAACGGACGGACGGCTATGGAGCGGCTAGACGGACGCGATGGAGTGGGAGATGGCTGATCTGGTTCCTGAAACAGAAGAGTGTTATTTTTATGAGTTTTTATGAATCAAAATGATGAACAGAAAGAAAACTAAATGATAAATGAAGAACAGAAGCAAATATGACTTTTTATGGGTTTTTATAATGAATGGAAAATCTAGAACTATATGAAGCAAGATAGAACAAAATAAGAGAAGGATAGAGATATGGGGGATGGATCCTTGTTGCTGGATGTGTATCTCTCTCAACAAGAACAGTGGATGGAGGTGGATAGCTATGGGATTTGACTTGCTGGATGTGTATCACTCTCAAGGCAAATCGATGGATGGAATGGAGGTGAAGAATCGCCACAAGCTTGGTGGTTGAAGCTTGATAAGACTCGGCTGCTCTCTCTTGTTTCTCACAGGAAAAAGACTTAGGGTTTTTAGGTTGCAAAGGCAAAATTATTTCATAAAAGACTTAGGCAAAAATCACAAACTTCATGGGGTTATATAGGGTTTACCCCTTATGGAACTCAAAGATAAAAGGTGTCACGCCCCCAATCCTGAATAGGATTGTTGGGACGGCCATGGTTCGAGGAAACGTACAAGCCAGTCTTAAGACATCAAGGCAAGCGTTCCATGGTCGAGAAAGAAGGTTAAGGGCATAAGGAAGTAAGACGGTAGCTAGGACGAGTAAGACGGTAGCTAGGACGAAGTGGACGAGTAGCTCAGCCAGCTCAAGGAAGCTAGGTTCAGTTCACTCCAGCTCAGTCCCTACTGAGTCAGCTCCACTAGCTGGACTACTAGCTCACTCAGCTGAGGCAGCTGAGAGTCAGCTCATCTCAGCTAGACGGACTGTCCGGGCTTTAGGCCGATGGTCCGGGTCAGTGGCGGGCTGTGAGGTCCGGCCATGAGGCCATGGGCTGTTGGGTCCTTGGGCAAGGCCGTGGGCTGTGTCCAGGAGGCCTGGGGTGTGGGTTGGGCTTTTGGCCGACCCCAAACCCAATCAGAAAGGGCGAAGGGATGCAAGTGGCCGAAAGGGGGCAACTCTTGGCCGATGGTGCCCATTCGCTAGCAAGTCGTGCCTGTTCGTGGGGCAAGACTTACCCCCTCGTTTTCTATAAATATGGGGGCTCTCTGGTCGATTTCATTATCCAATTCCAGAGTAAAATACTCAGAGAAAAACGTAGAGAGAAAGAAAGAGAGAAAGAGAGAGTTCCGGCCAAGAGAAAGGCCGATTGTGGTGGTGTTGTGTTCCGGCGACTCTGATCGTTTGAGAACTAACTCCGGTCAAGAATGGGAGATCAAGACAAGGAGAAGAGCATGGAGAACCCAGACGTGGTTCACAAGGTATGTGATGGGCCGTGGCTCCATCAGACCGAACGGACGGTCCATGCGACCGCACCGCGGCTCTGCTCGGTTCCTAAGTCCCATCCGGCTCTCCTTATCTATTTCAATTCGTTTCTCTTCTCTTCTCTCTGGTTAAACACGAAAGGTTGTGTTGGTTGAGTCCAAGGGACACGTCCCTAGGCTTTGGCCGAACATAACCAGACCGCTAGCCTAGACACGGGTCGGTTAGACGGATGATCCGATCGCACCAAGACTGGGCGGTTAGGACGAACGGTTGGGAATGACCCAAAGGGCACGAGTTGTCAAGAGTCATGAGTGTTCAAAGGTTTTGAGTTGCCAAAGGGTGTCAGGGACCAAAAGGTACGAGTTACCAAAGGTTGCGAACATCAAAAGGTACGAGGACCAAGAGGCACGATTGGCCAAAGGGTGCATGTTCCAAACGGTGTCTTTCGGGACAGGTTAGGACCGATCCTTATGGATCAGCCTATGGCTTGTCTAGTTAAGACAAGGTCACGGTTTGTCTAAGCCAAGGTAGAGTCGCAAGGTCTGACCGGTTGCTAAGCCTTCCGGATTAGGCTTGAGGCTTACTAGGCCGATTGGATCCAGGCCTAAGGCCGGATCAGGTAAGGGAGTCCGTTGGGCCATTGAGCCGGACTCCATTGGCCGGTCGCACCTAGATTCTATCCGGATAGACGGATTGGTCTTTGGGGACGATCCGGATCTGTTCGTGTGTTCTGTGTTATCTATTCTGGACTATCTATCTGATTCTAAGTCAAGGGGTGGTTGGTTGAATGACTTAGGATACGGTAGGTAGGTTCATACGTTTTATGATTATGTTGACTGAGGTTTATCTAAGTTCTAGGAACCAAGCCAAGCATTGTAGAATCAATCCGTTCTATTCTCGGTTATGATTAATGCTTATCTGGTTGTGGTTTCAGGAACTAAGGATGGTTCTGGTCAAGCCAAGGAGCCGTGAAGGCTCGGTCAGTGAGAGGCTGTGTAACGTGTGGTTAGATGATGCTAGGGATGAACTAGTGATTGTCTATGAGACTGTTAAGAAGTTGTGTATTGAATCTCATGTTTCTAAGTAATACAAAGTTTATACATTGTTATTCCGCTGTGCAATCTGTTCCTTTGTTTATGAACCTCATATTCGAATATGACTTAGTAACTAATAGACTTAAAAATGGATCAAACAAGCAGAGAAATTAATAAGTAAGCCTGCGGACTCCATCAGGTCGAGAGGCCAGGGTTCGGGTCTTACAAGTTGGTATCAGAGCATGCTTGATTCTAGGATAGTTGGGTTAGGCAGTCCACACACACACACACGCAGCCAGCTGATTAGGTCTCACGGTGAGGTTTGATTGCTTAGTCTAGGGATTGTTTTGTTCTGTTTATGTTAGTGTGTTTCGTACTAACATTGTCTGAATCCTTAGGCTGGAAAAAGCAAATCGGGAAAGTCCCGAAGGAGTAAGAAAACAGCCGGTCAGTCTAATCAAGTGGCCATGGACGGGACCAATCTATCCGGATTGCAAACCGATCCGGCCGCAGCTGACACTAGAGACGTGTTGCCTACTGATCAGGCTAATCTTACGGGGACGCAACAGGATGGTCAGGAACATCGGGAGAGTGATGAGGAAGTGGAATCCTCGAACGCTAACCGTGATGGTGACCAGCATGAGAGAGTGGCCGATGGAACGGCTAATGTGCCCGCAACACTGTCCAAAGAGGCCATGAAGGTAATGGGGACTCAGGTTGCGGCTATGGTGCAACTGTTCATGCCACTAGTGAACTCCTCGGTTGGCCAGGCTACGCCTGTGGCTACGACCACCCCCAACACCAATGGTCCAGTTGTGGAAACGGTTGAGGTGATCGAGATCGATCCACCGGAAAAGTCTGAAAAGAAGGTGGACTATCTGAGTCTGCTTCAACATTTATCCAGGTTGGGTACGAAGCATTTCTCCGGTAGCACCGACCCTATTGTGGCAGACGAGTGGAGGAGTAGGCTGGTCCGAAACATTCAATCAACTCGCTGTCCAGTGGATTACAGACGCGACATTGCGGTTCACTTCCTGGAAGGGGACGCGCATAACTGGTGGCTTGCAGTGGACAAGCGCACCAATGGGAGTCTGGAAAGTTTTGCGGACTTTGAAGTTGAATTCAACCGCAAATACTTCCCTGCTGAGGCTTGGGATCGTCTGGAAGCTCAGTTTCTAGATTTGGCCCAAGGCCGCAGGACCGTACGAGAGTACGAAGAAGAGTTCAACCGGCTCAGACGGTTTGTTGGAAGAGAGCTGGAGGACGAGGCAGTCCAGGTCCGTAGGTTCATCCGAGGCCTAAGGCCCAAACTGAAGACCCATTGCTCGATCCGCACTTTCAACACCGTCGGAGAACTGGTGGAACGGGTGGCTTTGCTAGAGTCTAACTTGGCTGAAGAAGCTAAGCTTAAGGCTAAGTCACAGTCTGGCCCGTCGGGCAAAACAAATGATAAAAAGAGGAAGTGGGACCAGGTGGACGGAGGTAAGACCTCTGGTGGCCGACCTACATGTCCCAAGTGTGGAAAGAATCATCCCGGTGAGTGCTGGAAGGCCATGGGGGCTTGTGTGCGATGTGGCAGCATGGATCACACGATCCAAAACTGCACTCGACCAAACCGATTCTCAGACCAGTCCAGTGGCAGCGGCTCCGTGACTTGCTTCCTATGTGGCAAGACTGGACACTACAAGTCGGATTGTCCTAAGCTACAAGGAGGACAAGGGAAGGGCCGTGGAGACACAGGCAAGTCGACCCAGAGTAGGCCGACCACAACACCAAGGGTGTATGAGCTGTCCCGGGACGACGGCGCTTCTGGATCGTTTGATTCGATCTCTGGTAATTCCTAAATTTTTCTTTTTACATTCAAGTAGAAAATGCTTGGTATGGAACCTAGAATGTCTAGGGGATTCTGATGGGGTCTCTGTTAGGAACCCTCATGATTGGTGGTGTGGAAACCCACGTACTTTTCGACACAGGGGCTACACATAGTTTTGTGAGTCCGGGACTGGTCGGAAAGGGTCTGTTCTGTCTGGACGCTGGAGATAATTTTGGGATAGTGAGGGCGGCCGGAGGGCAAGCCATGAACTCACTAGGTCTCATGTCAAATATCCCAGTGTCAATACAGGGAAAGGTATTCCCTGTGGATTTGGTCTGTGTCCACCTAAAGAATCACGAAGTGATCCTAGGTATGGACTGGTTGGGAAAGTATCGGGCCACTCTCGATTGCCATAGAGGTCGTGTGCAATTGGAGACTGGGCTTCGACCGATCCAGTACCAATGTCTGTGTCCGGCTCAAGAGAAAGTAGTGGTTTCAGCAGTTCGAGCGATTCGGATGTTGGAACAGGGTTGTCAGTCCTTTTTGGCTACAATTACAACTACAGAGCCGGGCAGTTCTGTCTGTCTGAAAGACCTTTCAGAGGATTCGTTGGTGTCGAAGTTCCCAGATGTGTTCCAGGTACCTCAGGGTGTCCCCCCTGATAGGTCGGATCCATTTACGATTGAACTAGAGCCAGGGACAGCTCCGCTGTCCAAGAGTCCGTACCGGATGGCTCCGGCCGAGATGGCCGAGCTAAAGAAGCAATTGGAAGAATTGCTTGACAAGGGGTTCATACGGCCAAGTAGCTCCCCTTGGGGTGCACCAGTCCTCTTTGTGAAAAAGAAGGATGGTAGCATGCGTCTGTGCATCGACTATCGAGGGTTGAACAGGGTCACTGTGAAGAACAAGTACCCGTTGCCCAGGATAGACGAGCTGTTGGATCAACTCAAAGGAGCCAAGTGGTTTTCCAAGATTGATTTGGCTTCAGGGTATCATCAGATCCCTATAGAGCCAAATGATATTAGGAAGACGGCATTTAGGACCAGGTACGGTCATTACGAGTTCGTAGTGATGCCGTTCGGTCTGACCAATGCACCTGCCGCTTTCATGAAAATGATGAACAGCGTGTTCCGGGATTTCTTGGATGAATTCGTGATCATCTTCATTGATGATATCCTAATTTATTCCAAGGATGAGGAATCTCATAGGAAACACTTGAGAGCCGTGCTGGAACGATTACGAGAACACAAACTCTATGCTAAACTCAGTAAATGTAGCTTTTGGCAGAAGAGTATTGGGTTCCTCGGCCATATTGTTTCCGATCAGGGCATCTCGGTGGATCCAGAGAAGATCAGGGCAATCAAGGATTGGCCCCGACCACGCAGTGCTACGGAAGTCAGAAGCTTCTTAGGGCTGGCAGGTTACTATAGAAAGTTTGTGAAAGGATTCGCAAGCTTGGCTCAGCCTATGACGCGGTTGACTGGGAAGGACGTTAAGTTCACATGGGCTGAAGAGTGTGAGGAATGTTTCTCCGCACTTAAGAACATGCTGACTAGCGCACCCGTCCTAGTGCTTCCGGAGGCCGATCAACCATATGTGGTCTATACGGACGCGTCCATCACTGGACTAGGTTGCGTATTGACCCAGCATGGGAAGGTCATTGCCTATGCGTCCAGGCAGTTGAGGAAACATGAGGGAAACTACCCCACCCATGATCTCGAAATGGCTGCGGTAGTATTCGCCTTAAAGATTTGGCGATCATACTTGTATGGCGCCAAAGTTCAGATACTTACGGACCATAAGAGTCTTAAGTATATATTCACCCAGCCTGAGTTAAACTTAAGGCAGAGGAGGTGGATGGAATTCGTAGCTGACTACGATTTGGACATCACCTACTATCCGGGAAAGGCTAATCTGGTAGCAGACGCTTTGAGCCGGAAGAGGGCTGATGTATAGGCCGAACGGGAGGCGGACGACCTGGACGGTATGGTCCGTGCTCTGCGGCTGAATGTGCTGACTACGGAAACCGAAGCTTTGGGGTTGGAGGCGGTTAACCAAGCCGACCTGCTTACTCGAATCCGGTTGGCTCAAGGTCAGGACGAGAACCTGAATAAGGTTGCTCAGAATGATAGGACGGAGTACCAGATTGCAAAGGATGGTACCATCCTAGTAAACGGACGGATCAGTGTTCCTAATGATAGGAGTCTAAAGGAAGAGATTTTGAGGGAGGCTCATAAGTCCAGATTCTCGGTTCATCCTGGTGCGACCAAGATGTACCAGAACCTTAAGAAGTTCTATCATTGGATCCGTATGAAGGCAGATGTAGCGGAATGGGTGGCCAAGTGTACCACTTGCCAACTCATCAAAGCAGAACATCAGGTGCCTAGTGGGTTATTACAAAGCTTGCCTATTCTGGAATGGAAATGGGATCACATCACAATGGACTCTGTGACCGGGTTCCCTACCACAAGGAATAAGAAAGATGCGGTTTGGGTTGTGGTTGATCGACTAACCAAATCAGCACACTTCCTGGCTATCAAGAAGTCGGATGGGGTAGATCAGATTGTACGTAAGTACATTGATGAGATCGTCCGACTACATGGTGTGCCGGCAAGCATAGTCTCAGATAGGGATTCAAGGTTCACATCTTACTTCTGGAAGGCTTTCCAAAACGCCTTAGGAACAAGAGTGAACATGAGTACAGCCTATCACCCACAGATGGATGGACAGTCTGAACGTACGATCCAGACATTGGAAGATATGTTGCGAGCATGTGTTCTAGACTGGGGTGATTCCTGGGAGAAACATCTACCTCTGGTAGAATTTGCTTACAACAATAGTTTCCATAGTAGTATTGGCATGTCGCCATACGAAGCTCTGTATGGGCGTCCATGCAGGACACCCTTATGCTGGACCCAAGTTGGGGAACGCAGCATGATTGGTCCGGAGATTGTCGAAGAGACAACCGAAAAGATCAAGTTCTTGAGGGACAAGATGAGACAGGCACAAGATCGCCAAAAGAACTATGCAGATCGAAGAAGGAAAGATCTCGAGTTTCAAGTAGGTGACTTGGTGTATCTCAAAATGATTACCTTCAAAGGACGAGTCCGAATTTCCGGGAGACGGAAGTTAGACCCGAGATACTTGGGGCCGTTCAAGGTCATTGAAAGAGTTGGGATGGTGGCCTACAAGTTGGACTTACCGGCCAAGATGGACGCATTTCATAATGTGTTCCACGTCTCCCAACTTCGGAAATGTTTGACGGACCAAGACATCGCTCTTCCTGCCATTCCAGATGATCTTGGTAAGAACCTAACCTTAGAAACGAGGCCAGTTCGAATCATAGATAGGATGGAAAAAGCAACAAGGAAGAAGACGGTCCAGATGGTCAAGGTCGTCTGGGACTGTAATGGTCAGGATATAATCACTAGGGAGACCGAAGCTAGAATGAAAGCAGAGTACCCAGAGTGGTTGGATCAGTTTGTTTCCGAGGAAGCATTCGATTCGGATTCGAGGACGAATCCATCCCAAGGGGGGGGGAGACTTGTCACGCCCCCAATCCTGAATAGGATTGTTGGGACGGCCATGGTTCGAGGAAACGTACAAGCCAGTCTTAAGACATCAAGGCAAGCGTTCCATGGTCGAGAAAGAAAGCTAAGAGACAGCTAGGACGAGTAAGACGGTAGCTAGGTCGAAGTGGACGAGTAGCTCGGCCAGCTCAAGGAAGCTAGGTTCAGTTCACTCCAGCTCAGTCCCTACTGAGTCAGCTCCACTAGCTGGACTACTAGCTCACTCAGCTGAGGCAGCTGAGAGTCAGCTCATCTCAGCTAGACGGACAGTCCGGGCTTTAGGCCGATGGTCCGGGTCCGGGTCAGTGGCGGGCTGTGAGGTCCGGCCATGAGGCCATGGGCTGTTGGGTCCTTGGGCAAGGCCGTGGGCTGTGTCCAGGAGGCCTGGGGTGTGGGTTGGGCTTGTGGCCGACCCCAAACCCAATCAGAAAGGGCGAAGGGATGCAAGTGGCCGAAAGGGGGCAACTCTTGGCCGATGGTGCCCATTCGCTAGCAAGTCGTGCCTGTTCGTGGGGCAAGACTTACCCCCTCGTTTTCTATAAATATGGGGGCTCTCTGGTCGATTTCATTATCCAATTCCAGAGTAAAATACTCAGAGAAAAACGTAGAGAGAAAGAAAAAGAGAAAGAGAGAGTTCCGGCCAAGAGAAAGGCCGATTGTAGTGGTGTTGTGTTCCGGCGACTCTGATCGTTTGAGAACTAACTCCGGTCAAGAATGGGAGATCAAGACAAGGAGAAGAGCATGGAGAACCCAGACGTGGATCACAAGGTATATGATGGGCCGTGGCTCCATCAGACCGAACGGACGGTCCATGCGACCGCACCGCGGCTCTGCTCGGTTCCTAAGTCCCATCCGGCTCTCCTTATCTATTTCAATTCGTTTCTCTTCTCTTCTCTCTGGTTAAACACGAAAGGTTGTGTTGGTTGAGTCCAAGGGACACGTCCCTAGGCTTTGGCCGAACATAACCAGACCGCTAGCCTAGACACGGGTCGGTTAGACGGATGATCCGATCGCACCAAGACTGGGCGGTTAGGACGAACGGTTGGGAATGACCCAAAGGGCACGAGTTGTCAAGAGTCATGAGTGTTCAAAGGTTGTGAGTTGCCAATGGGTGTCAGGGACCAAAAGGTACGAGTTACCAAAGGTTGCGAACATCAGAAGGTACGAGGACCAAGAGGCACGATTGGCCAAAGGGTGCATGTTCCAAACGGTGTCTTTCGGGACAGGTTAGGACCGATCCTTATGGATCAGCCTATGGCTTGTCTAGTTAAGACAAGGTCACGGTTTGTCTAAGCCAAGGTAGAGTCGCAAGGTCTGACCGGTTGCTAAGCCTTCCGGATTAGGCTTGAGGCTTACTAGGCCGATTGGATCCAGGCCTAAGGCCGGATCAGGTAAGGGAGTCCGTTGGGCCATTGAGCCGGACTCCATTGGCCGGTCGCACCTAGATTCTATCCGGATAGACGGATTGGTCTTTGGGGACGATCCGGATCTGTTCGTGTGTTCTGTGTTATCTATTCTGGACTATCTATCTGATTCTAAGTCAAGGGGTGGTTGGTTGAATGACTTAGGATACGGTAGGTAGGTTCATACGTTTTATGATTATGTGGACTGAGGTTTATCTAAGTTCTAGGAACCAAGCCAAGCATTGTAGAATCAATCCGTTCTATTCTCGGTTATGATTAATGCTTATCTGGTTGTGGTTTCAGGAACTAAGGATGATTCTGGTCAAGCCAAGGAGCCGTGAAGGCTCGGTCAGTGAGAGGCTGTGTAACGTGTGGTTAGATGATGCTAGGGATGAACTAGTGATTGTCTATGAGACTGTTAAGAAGTTGTGTATTGAATCTCATGTTTCTAAGTAATACAAAGTTTATACATTGTTATTCCGCTGTGCAATCTGTTCCTTTGTTTATGAACCTCATATTCGAATATGACTTAGTAACTAATAGACTTAAAAATGGATCAAACAAGCAGAGAAATTAATAAGTAAGCCTGCGGACTCCATCAGGTCGAGAGGCCAGGGTTC
The DNA here is from genome assembly GCF_020379485.1 of Brassica napus. NCBI lineage: Eukaryota > Viridiplantae > Streptophyta > Magnoliopsida > Brassicales > Brassicaceae > Brassica > Brassica napus. The sequence goes on along the minus strand of NW_026015437.1, from coordinate 75,173 downwards.
GGGTCTTACAAAAGGCCTTAAACAAGCTGGCCGAAAATGAGGCTGAAACAATAGCCCAAAGTCTTAACCAAATAAATTAAAATAAACCAGACATCTGGTTGCCGGTTTGAGAAGGCCTAGACCAAGGCTAATAGCATGCTTGCATGTTGCCTCATTAAAACCTTACCAAGAAAACCCAATGGGACAAAACCTGGTGAGGAAAAAGAGTACAACACATGCTACTCCCCTTGGTGGTTGGCTAGATCTCAGAACCGGGAAGAGTTGGAGTGGATGAAATGGAAACTGAGTCTGGACCAAGCTCGGATGTGGAAATGAGAAGTCCGGCTTGGTTGAGTCTGAACTGGATCGGGTCGGCCGCGTCCTGAACCTCCGTTGGGCCGGCTTGATCTTGAATCTTCAACTGGACCATCATCTCAATCAGCAGCTGGTCCTGGTCCGTCTGTCCATCTTGATCAAGGATTTGTTGGACAGCTTTGGTGAAACCTTCTCGCAAGGCCCTGGTTCCACTCCGGGTAGTCGGACCGCGCCTAACTATGGGAACCTCTACTTGGATGGCCTCTTCATGAAGGACACCCACGGACGTCCTATGTGTGCTGACAAACACACACGAACAGCCACAGACGTCCTGTGTGTGATGACGGACAGTCACAGACAGCCACGGACGTCCTGTGTGTGCTGGCGGACACCCACGGACGTCCTGTTTGTACTGAACAGACAGCTCACATAAGCCAAAATCACATGAACAGTCCACGGGAAGGGTCAGCGTGCTGAGTCCAAGGACCAACATGCTGATATGTGTACTGATGGACAGCCACAGACGTCCTGTGTGTGCTGACGGAGACACACGGACACACACGGACACACACGGACACCCACGGACGTCCTGTGTGTGCTGAGCAGACTGCCCACGTGGGCCAAAATCAGACGGAAAGTCCACAGGAAGGGCCAGCGTGCTGAGTCCAAGGACAAGGTGCTGATACGTGTACTGATGGACAGCCGCGGATGTCCTGTGTGTGCTGACGGACACACACGGATACACACGGACAGCCACAGACAGCCACGGAAGTCCTGTGGGTGCTGACGGACACACACGGACGTCCTGTGTGTGCTGACGGACACCCACGGACGTCCTATGTGTACTGAACAGACAGCCCACGTGGGCCAAACTCACCCAAAAAGTCCACGGGATGGGCCAGCGTGCTGATATGTGTACTGATGGACAGCCACGGACGTCCTGCATGTGCTGACGGACACACACGGACAGCCACTGACGTCCTGTGTGTGCTGGCGGACAGCCACGGACGTCCTGTGTGTACTGAATAGACAGCCCACGTGGGCCAAAATCACCCTAACACTCAACAGGAAGGGCCAGCGTGGTGAGTCCATGGACCAACGTGCTGATATATGGACTGATGGACAGCCACAAACGTCCTGTGTGTGCTGACGGACACACACAGACAAACACAGACAGCCACTGACGCCCTGTGTGTGCTGACGGACACACACGGACGTCTTGTGTGTGCTGACGGACACATACGGACGTCCTGTGTGTGCTGAAGGACACCCACGGACGTCCTATGTGTGCTGACAAACACACACGGACAGCCACAGACGTCCTGTGTGTGCTGACGGACAGTCACAGACAGCCACGGACGTCCTGTGTGTGCTGGCGGACTCCCACGGATGTCCTGTTTGTACTGAACAGACAGCTCACATGGGCCAAAATCACATGAACAGTCCACGGGAAGGGTCAGCGTGCTGAGTCCAAGGACCAACGTGCTGATATGTGTACTGATGGACAGCCACAGACGTCCTGTGTGTGCTGACGGAGACACACGGACACACACGGACACCCACGGACGTCCTGTGTGTGCTGAGCAGACTGCCCACGTGGGCCAAAATCAGACGGAAAGTCCACGGGAAGGGCCAGCGTGCTGAGTCCAAGGACCAGCGTGCTGATATGTGTACTGATGGACAGCCACGGATGTCCTGTGTGTGTTGACGGACAAAAAAGGACACACACGGACACACACGGACAGCCACGGACGTCCTGTGTGTGCTGACGGACAGCCACAGACGTCCTGTGTGTACTGAACAGACAGCTCACATGGGCCAAAATCACCTGAACAGTCCACAGTAAGGGTCAGCGTGCTGAGTCCAAGGACCAACGTGCTGATATGTGTACTGATGGACAGCCACGGATGTCCTGTGTGTGCTGACGGAGAGACACGGACACACACGGACAGCCACAGATGTCATGTGTGTGCCGACGGACACACACGGACGTCTTGTGTGTGCTGACGGACACCCACGGACATCCTGTGTTTACTGAACAGACAGCCCACGTGGGCCAAAATCAGCCGAAAAGTCCACGGGAAGGGCCAGCGTGCTGAGTCCAAGGACCAACGTGCTGATATGTGTACTGATGGACAGCCACGGACGTTTTGTGTGTGCTGGCGGAGAGACACGAACACACACGGATAGCCACAGACGTCCTGTGTGTGCTGACGGACACACACGGACGTCCTGTGTGTGCTGACGGACACCCACAGACGTCCTGTGTGTACTGAACAGACAGCCCACGTGGGCCAAAATCAGCCGAAAAGTCCACGGGAAGGGCCAGCGTGCTGAGTCCAAGGACCAACTTGCTGATATGTGTACAGATGGACAGCCACAGACGTCCTGTGTGTGCTGACGGAGACACATGGACACACACGGACACACACGGACAGCCACAGACGTCTTGTGTGTGCTGGCGGACACCCACGGACATCCTGTTTGAACTGAACAGAAAGCCCACGGGGGCCAAAATCACCCAAACAGTCCACGGGAAGGGTCAGCATGCTGAGTCCAAGGACCAGCATGCTGAGTCCAAGGACCAGCATGCTGAGTCCAAGGACCAGCATGCTGATATGTGTATTGATGGACAGCCACGGATGTCCTGTGTGTGCTGACGGACACACACGGATACACACGGACAGCCACAGACAGCCACGGAAGTCCTGTGGGTGCTGACGGACAGCCACGGACGTCCTGTGTGTACTGAACAGACAGCTCACATGGGCCAAAATCTCATGAACAGTCCACAGGAAGGGTCAGCGTGCTGAGTCCAAGGACCAACGTGCTGATATGTGTACTGATGGACAGCCACGGACGTCCTGTGTGTGCTGACAAACACAGACGGACAGCCACAGACGTCCTGTGTGTGCTGACGGACAGTCACAGACAGCCACGGACGTCCTATGTGTGCTGGCGGACACCCACGGACGTCCTGTGTGTACTGAACATACAGCTCACATGGGCCAAAATCACATGAACAGTCCACGGGAAGGGTCAGCGTGCTGAGTCCAAGGACCAACGTGCTGATATGTGTACTGATGGACAGCCACATACGTCATGTGTGTGCTGATGGAGACACACGGACACACACGGACACACACGGACACCCACGGACGTCCTGTGTGTGCTGAGCAGACTGCCCACGTGGGCCAAAATCAGACGGAAAGTCCACGGGAAGGGCCAGCGTGCTGAGTCCAAGGACCAGCGTGCTGATATGTGTACTGATGGACAGCCGCGGATGTCCTGTGTGTGCTGACGGACAAAAACGGACACACACGGACACACACGGACAGCCATGGACATCCTGTGTGTGCTGACGGACAGCCACGGACGTCCTGTGTGTACTGAACAGACAGCTCACATGGGCCAAAATCACCCGAACAGGCCACAGGAAGGGTCAGCGTGCTGAGTCCAAGGACAAACGTGCTGATATGTGTACTGATGGACAGCCACGAACGTCCTGTGTGTGCTGACGGAGAGACACGGACACACACGGACAGCCACAGACGTCATGTGTGTGCTGACGGACACACACGGACGTCTTGTGTGTGCTGACGGACACCCACGGACATCCTGTGTGTACTGAACAGACAGCCCACGTGGGCCAAAATCAGCCGAAAAGTCCACGGGAAGGGCCAGCGTGCTGAGTCCAAGGACCAACGTGCTGATATGTGTACTGATGGACAGCCACAGACGTCTTGTGTGTGCCGACGGAGACACACGGACACACACGGACACACACGGACAGCCACGGATGTCCTGTGTCTGCGGGCGGACACCCACGGACATCCTGTGTGAACTGAACAGACAGCCCACGGGGGCCAAAATCACCCGAACAGTCCACGGGAAGGGTCAGCGTGCTGAGTCCAAGGACCAACGTGCTGATATGTGTACTGATGGACAGCCACGGATGTCCTGTTTGTGCTGACGGACATACACGGACAGCCACAGACGTCCTGTGTGTGCTGACAGACAGCCGCGGACAGCCATGGACGTCCTGTGTGTGCTGGCGGACAGCCACGGATGTCCTGTGTGTACTGAATAGACAGCCAACGTCGGCCAAAATCACCCTAGCAGTCAATAGGAAGGGCCAGCATGCTGAGTCCATGGACCAACGTGCTGATATGTGGACTGATGGACAGCCACAAACGTCCTGTGTGTGCTGACGGACACACACAGAAAAACACAGACAGCCACTGACGTCCTGTTTGTGCTGACGGACACACACAGACGTCTTGTGTGTGCTGACGGACACATACAGACGTCCTGTGTGTGCTGACGGACACCCACAGACGTCCTGTGTGTGCTGACAAACCCACACAGACAGCCACAGACGTCCTGTGTGTGCTTACGGACAGTCACAGACAGCCACGGACGTCCTGTGTGTGCTGGCGGACACCCACGGACGTCCTGTTTATACTGAACAGACAGATCACATGGGCCAAAATCACATGAACAGTCCACGGGAAGCGTCAGCGTGCTGAGTCAAGGACCAACGTGCTGATATGTGTACTGATGGACAGCCACAGACGTCCTGTGTGTGCTGACAGAGACACACGGACACACACGGACACCCACGGATGTCCTGTGTGTGCTGACGGACACACACAGACATCCTGTGTGTGCTGACAGACACACACGGATTTCCTGTGTGTACTGAGCGGACAGCCCACGTGGGCCAAAATCAGACGAAAAGTCCACGGGAAGGGCCAGCGTGCTGAGTCCAAGGACCAGCGTGCTGATATGTGTACTGATGGACAGCCACGGTTGTCATGTGTGTACTGACAGACAAAAACGGACACACACGGACAGCCACGGACGTCCTGTGTGTGCTGACGGACAGCCACGGACGTCCTGTGTGTGCTGACGGACAGCCACAGACGTCCTGTGTGTACTGAACAGACAACTCACATGGGCCAAAATCACCCGAACAGTCCACATGAAGGGTCAGCCTGCTGAGTCCAAGAACCAACGTGCTGATATGTGTACTGATGGACAGCCACGAACGTTTTGTGTGTGCTGGCGGAGAGACACGAACACACACGGATAGCCATGGACGTCCTGTTTGTGCTGACGGACACACACGGACGTCCTGTGTGTGCTGACGGACACCCACAGACGTCCTGTGTGTACTGAACAGACAGCCCACGTGGGCCAAAATCAGCCGAAAAGTCCACGGGAAGGGCCAGCGTGCTGAGTCCAAAGACCAACGTGCTGATATGTGTACAGATGGACAGCCACAGACGTCCTGTGTGTGCTGACGGAGACACATGGACACACACGGACAGCCACGGACGTCCTGTGTGTGCTGGCGGACACCCACGGACATCCTGTTTGAACTGAACAGACATCCCGCGGGGGCCAAAATCACCCGAACAGTCCACGGGAAGGGTCAGCGTGCTGAGTCCAAGGACCAGCGTGCTGATATGTGTACTGATGGAAAGCCACGGATGTCCTGTGTGTGCTGACGAACACACACGGATACACACAGACAGCCACAGACAGCCACGGAAGTCCTGTGGGTGCTGACGGACAGCCACGGACATCCTGTGTGTACTGAACAGACAGCTCACATGGGCCAAAATCACCCGAACAGTCCACAGGAAGGGTCAGCGTGCTGAGTCCAAGGACCAACGTGCTGATATGTGTACTGATGGACAGCCACGAACGTCCTGTGTGTGCTGACGGAGAGACACGGACACACACGGACAGCCACAGACGTCATGTGTGTGCTGACGGACAGCCCACGTGGGCCAAAGTCAGCCGAAAAGTCCACGGGAATGGCCAGCGTGCTGAGTCCAAGGACCAATGTGCTGATATGTGTACTGATGGACAGCCACAGACGTCTTGTGTGTGCTGACGGAGACACACAGACAGCCACAGATGTCCTGTGTGTGCGGGCGGACACCCACGGACATCCTGTGTGAACTGAACAGACAGCCCACGGGGGCCAAAATCACCCGAACAGTCCACGGGAAGGGTCAGCGTGCTGAGTCCAAGGACCAACATGCTGATATGTGTACTGATGGACAGCCACGGATGTCCTGTTTGTGCTGACGGACACTCACGGACGGCCACAGACGTCCTGTGTGTGCTGACGGACAGCCGCAGAAAGCCATGGACGTCCTGTGTGTGCTGGCGGACAGCCACGGATGTCCTGTGTGTACTGAATAGACAGCCCACGTCGGCCAAAATCACCCTAACAGTCAATAGGAAGGGTCAGCGTGCTGAGTCCAAGGACCAACGTGCTGATATGTGTACTGATGGACAGCCACATACGTCATGTGTGTGCTGATGGAGACACACGGACACACACGGACACACACGGACACCCACGGACGTCCTGTGTGTGCTGAGCAGACTGCCCACGTGGGCCAAAATCAGACGGAAAGTCCACGGGAAGGGCCAGCGTGCTGAGTCCAAGGACCAGCGTGCTGATATGTGTACTGATGGACAGCCGCGGATGTCCTGTGTGTGCTGACGGACAAAAACGGACACACACGGACACACACGGACAGCCATGGACATCCTGTGTGTGCTGACGGACAGCCACGGACGTCCTGTGTGTACTGAACAGACAGCTCACATGGGCCAAAATCACCCGAACAGGCCACAGGAAGGGTCAGCGTGCTGAGTCCAAGGACAAACGTGCTGATATGTGTACTGATGGACAGCCACGAACGTCCTGTGTGTGCTGACGGAGAGACACGGACACACACGGACAGCCACAGACGTCATGTGTGTGCTGACGGACACACACGGACGTCTTGTGTGTGCTGACGGACACCCACGGACATCCTGTGTGTACTGAACAGACAGCCCACGTGGGCCAAAATCAGCCGAAAAGTCCACGGGAAGGGCCAGCGTGCTGAGTCCAAGGACCAACGTGCTGATATGTGTACTGATGGACAGCCACAGACGTCTTGTGTGTGCCGACGGAGACACACGGACACACACGGACACACACGGACAGCCACGGATGTCCTGTGTCTGCGGGCGGACACCCACGGACATCCTGTGTGAACTGAACAGACAGCCCACGGGGGCCAAAATCACCCGAACAGTCCACGGGAAGGGTCAGCGTGCTGAGTCCAAGGACCAACGTGCTGATATGTGTACTGATGGACAGCCACGGATGTCCTGTTTGTGCTGACGGACATACACGGACAGCCACAGACGTCCTGTGTGTGCTGACAGACAGCCGCGGACAGCCATGGACGTCCTGTGTGTGCTGGCGGACAGCCACGGATGTCCTGTGTGTACTGAATAGACAGCCAACGTCGGCCAAAATCACCCTAGCAGTCAATAGGAAGGGCCAGCATGCTGAGTCCATGGACCAACGTGCTGATATGTGGACTGATGGACAGCCACAAACGTCCTGTGTGTGCTGACGGACACACACAGAAAAACACAGACAGCCACTGACGTCCTGTTTGTGCTGACGGACACACACAGACGTCTTGTGTGTGCTGACGGACACATACAGACGTCCTGTGTGTGCTGACGGACACCCACAGACGTCCTGTGTGTGCTGACAAACCCACACAGACAGCCACAGACGTCCTGTGTGTGCTTACGGACAGTCACAGACAGCCACGGACGTCCTGTGTGTGCTGGCGGACACCCACGGACGTCCTGTTTATACTGAACAGACAGATCACATGGGCCAAAATCACATGAACAGTCCACGGGAAGCGTCAGCGTGCTGAGTCAAGGACCAACGTGCTGATATGTGTACTGATGGACAGCCACAGACGTCCTGTGTGTGCTGACAGAGACACACGGACACACACGGACACCCACGGATGTCCTGTGTGTGCTGACGGACACACACAGACATCCTGTGTGTGCTGACAGACACACACGGATTTCCTGTGTGTACTGAGCGGACAGCCCACGTGGGCCAAAATCAGACGAAAAGTCCACGGGAAGGGCCAGCGTGCTGAGTCCAAGGACCAGCGTGCTGATATGTGTACTGATGGACAGCCACGGTTGTCATGTGTGTACTGACAGACAAAAACGGACACACACGGACAGCCACGGACGTCCTGTGTGTGCTGACGGACAGCCACGGACGTCCTGTGTGTGCTGACGGACAGCCACAGACGTCCTGTGTGTACTGAACAGACAACTCACATGGGCCAAAATCACCCGAACAGTCCACATGAAGGGTCAGCCTGCTGAGTCCAAGAACCAACGTGCTGATATGTGTACTGATGGACAGCCACGAACGTTTTGTGTGTGCTGGCGGAGAGACACGAACACACACGGATAGCCATGGACGTCCTGTTTGTGCTGACGGACACACACGGACGTCCTGTGTGTGCTGACGGACACCCACAGACGTCCTGTGTGTACTGAACAGACAGCCCACGTGGGCCAAAATCAGCCGAAAAGTCCACGGGAAGGGCCAGCGTGCTGAGTCCAAAGACCAACGTGCTGATATGTGTACAGATGGACAGCCACAGACGTCCTGTGTGTGCTGACGGAGACACATGGACACACACGGACAGCCACGGACGTCCTGTGTGTGCTGGCGGACACCCACGGACATCCTGTTTGAACTGAACAGACATCCCGCGGGGGCCAAAATCACCCGAACAGTCCACGGGAAGGGTCAGCGTGCTGAGTCCAAGGACCAGCGTGCTGATATGTGTACTGATGGAAAGCCACGGATGTCCTGTGTGTGCTGACGAACACACACGGATACACACAGACAGCCACAGACAGCCACGGAAGTCCTGTGGGTGCTGACGGACAGCCACGGACATCCTGTGTGTACTGAACAGACAGCTCACATGGGCCAAAATCACCCGAACAGTCCACAGGAAGGGTCAGCGTGCTGAGTCCAAGGACCAACGTGCTGATATGTGTACTGATGGACAGCCACGAACGTCCTGTGTGTGCTGACGGAGAGACACGGACACACACGGACAGCCACAGACGTCATGTGTGTGCTGACGGACAGCCCACGTGGGCCAAAGTCAGCCGAAAAGTCCACGGGAATGGCCAGCGTGCTGAGTCCAAGGACCAATGTGCTGATATGTGTACTGATGGACAGCCACAGACGTCTTGTGTGTGCTGACGGAGACACACAGACAGCCACAGATGTCCTGTGTGTGCGGGCGGACACCCACGGACATCCTGTGTGAACTGAACAGACAGCCCACGGGGGCCAAAATCACCCGAACAGTCCACGGGAAGGGTCAGCGTGCTGAGTCCAAGGACCAACATGCTGATATGTGTACTGATGGACAGCCACGGATGTCCTGTTTGTGCTGACGGACACTCACGGACGGCCACAGACGTCCTGTGTGTGCTGACGGACAGCCGCAGAAAGCCATGGACGTCCTGTGTGTGCTGGCGGACAGCCACGGATGTCCTGTGTGTACTGAATAGACAGCCCACGTCGGCCAAAATCACCCTAACAGTCAATAGGAAGGGCCAGCGTCCTGAGTCCATGGACCAACATGCTGATATGTGGACTGATGGACAGCCACAAACGTCCTGTGTGTGCTGACGGACACACACAGACAAACACAGACAGCCACTGACGTCCTGTTTGTGCTGACGGACACACACAGACGTCTTGTGTGTGCTGACGGACACATACGGACGTCCTGTGTGTGCTAACGGACACCCACAGACGTCCTGTGTGTGCTGACAAACACACACGGACAGCCACAGACGTCCTGTGTGTGCTTACGGACAGTCACAGACAACCACGGACGTCCTGTGTGTGCTGGCGGACACCCACGGACGTCCTGTTTGTACTGAACAAACAGCTCACATGGGCCAAAATCACATGAACAGTCCACGGGAAGCGTCAGCGTGCTGAGTCCAAGGACCAACGTGCTGATATGTGTACTGATGGACAGCCACGGACGTCCTGTGTGTGCTGAAAGAGACACACTGACACACACGGACACCCACGGACATCCTGTGTGTGCTGGCGGACACACACAGACGTCCTGTGTGTGCTGACAGACACACACGGACGTCGTGTGTTTACTGAGCAGACAGCCCAGGTGGGCTAAAATCAGACGAAAAGTCCACGGGAAGGGCCAGCGTGCTGAGTCCAAGGACCAGCGTGCTGATATGTGTACTGATGGACAGCCACGGATGTCATGTGTGTGCTGACGGACAAAAACGGACACACACAGACAGCCACGGACGTCCTGTGTGTGCTGACAGACAGCCACGGACGTCCTGTGTGTGCTGACGGACAGCCACGGACGTCTTGTGTGTACTGAACAGACAACTCACATGGGCCAAAATCACCCGAACAGTCCACAGGAAGGGTCAGCCTGCTGAGTCCAAGAACCAACGTGCTGATATGTGTACTGATGGACAGCCACGGACGTTTTGTGTGTGCTGGCGGAGAGACACGAACACACACGGATAGCCACGGACATCCTGTGTGTGCTGACGGACACACACGGACGTCCTGTGTGTGCTGACGGACACCCACAGACGTCCTGTGCGTACTGAACAGACAGCCCACGTGGGCCAAAATCAGCCGAAAAGTCCACGGGAAGGGCCAGAGTGCTGAGTCCAAGGACCAACGTGCTGATATGTGTACAGATGGACAGCCACAGACGTCCTGTGTGTGCTGACGGAGACACATGGACACACACGGACACACACGGACAGCCACGGACGTCCTGTGTGTGCTGGCGGACACCCACAGACATCCTGTTTGAACTGAACAGACAGCCCACGGGGGCTAAAATCACCCGAACAGTCCACGGGAAGGGTCAGCGTGCTGAGTCCAAGGACCAGCGTGCTGATATGTGTACTGATGGACAGCCACGGATGTCCTGTATGTGCTGACGGACACACACGGATACACATGGACAGCCACAGACAGCCACGGAAGTCCTGTGGGTGCTGACGGACACACACGGACGTCCTGTGGGTGCTGACGGACACCCACGGACGTCCTATGTGTACTGAACAGACAGCCCACGTGGGCCAAATTCACCCAAAAAGTCCACGGGATGGGCCAGCGTGCTGATATGTGTACTGATGGACAGCCACAGACGTCCTGTGTGTGCTGACGGACATACACGGACAGCCACTGACGTCCTGTGTGTGCTGACGGACAGCCGCAGACAGCCATGGACATCCTGTGTGTGCTGGCGGACAGCCACGGACGTACTGTGTGTACTGAATAGACAGCCCATGTGGGCCAAAATCACCCTAACAGTCAACAGGAAGGGCCAGCGTGCTGAGTCCATGGACCAACGTGCTGATATGTGGACTGATGGACAGCCACAAACGTCCTGTGTGTGCTGACGGACACACACAGACAAACACAGACAGCCAGTGACGTCCTGTGTGTGCTGACGGACACACACGGACGTCTTGTGTGTGCTGACGGACACATACGGACGTCCTGTGTGTGCTGAAGGACACCCACGGACGTCCTATGTGTGCTGAAAAACACACACGGACAGCCACATACGTCCTGTGTGTGCTGACGGACAGTCACAGACAGCCACGGACGTCCTGTGTGTGCTGGCGGACACCCACGGACGTTCTGTTTGTACTGAACAGACAGCTCACATGGGCCAAAATCACATGAACAGTCCACGGGAAGGATCAGCGTGCTGAGTCTAAGGACCAACGTGCGGATATGTGTACTGATGAACAGCCACAGACGTCCTGTGTGTGCTGAGGGAGACACACGGACACACACGGACACACACGGACACCCACAGACGTCCTGTGTGTGCTGAGCAGACTGCCCACGTGGGCAAAAATCAGACGGAAAGTCCACGGGAAGGGCCAGTGATGAGGCCATCCAAGTAGAGGTTCCCATAGTTAGGCGCGGTCCGACTACCCGGAGTGGAACCAGGGCCTTGCGAGAAGGTTTCACCAAAGCTGTCCAGCATATCCTTGATCAAGATGGACAGACCGACCAGGACCAGCTGCTGATTGAGAAGATGGTCCAGTTGAAGATTCAAGATCAAGCCGACCCAAAGGAGGTTCAGGACGCGGCTGACCCGATCCAGTTCAGACTCAACCAAGCCGGACTTCTCATCTCCACATCCGAGCTTGGTCCAGACTCAGTTTCCATTTCATCCACTCCAACTCTTTCCGGTTCTGAGATCTAGCCGACCACCAAGGGGAGTAGCATGTGTTGTACTCTTTTTCCTCACCAGGTTTTGTCCCATTGGGTTTTCTTGGTAAGGTTTTAATGAGGCAACATGCAAGCATGCTATTAGCCTTGGTCTAAGCCTTCTCAAACCGACAACCAGATGTCTGGTTTATTTTAATTTATTTGGTTAAGACTTTGGGCTAATGTTTCAGCCTCATTTTTTTCGGCCAGCTTGTTTAAGGCCTTTTTATCTTTGAGTCTCATAAGGGGTAAACCCTATATAACTCCATGAAGTTGGCGATTTTTGCCTAAGTCTTTTATGAAATAATTTTGCCTTTGCAAACCTAAAACCCTAAGTCTTTTTCTGTGAGAAACAAGAGAGAGCAGCCGAATCTTATCAAGCTTCAAACCACCAAGCTTGTGGCGATTCTTCACCTCCATTCCATCCACCGATTTGCCTTGAGAGTGATACACATCCAGCAAGCCAAATCCCATAGCTATCCACCTCCATCCCCTGTTCTTGTTGAGAGAGATACACATCCAGCAACAAGGATCCATCCCCCATACTTCTATCCTTCTTTTGTTTTGTTTTATCTTTCATCATATAGTTCTAGCTTTTTCCATTCATTATAAAAACTCATAAAAAGTCATATTTGCTTCTGTTCTTCATTGATCATATTGTTTTCTTCCTGTTCCTTATTGATTCATAAAAACTCATAAAAATAGCATCCTTTTGTTTCAGGAACCAGATCGGCCAACTCCCAGCCCATCGCGACCGTCTAGCCGTCCCATAGCCGTCCGTCCGTCCTGTCCAGTCCGAGTTCCCGAACCTCAGACTGTCCGTCCGTGCAGACTGTTTCCCGGCCTGTATCATTTTGGTATCAGAGCTCAAAGCTCCTACACCTTCGGTTGTATCCTATCCTTCTGGCTTTTGTTAATTGCTTGTTTCAATCCTTTGAACTTCAAAAAAAAAAAAATTGCATTGTGTTCTTGCTGTTCTTGGCGAGTTCAAAACTGTTTTCTTTTTGGCATATCTTTTGATCCATCGATTTTTTTTTACTTTCCTTTTTCGGATTTCCATTTAATTGCATTTAATATTTCCTTGGCTTGCACTTCAAGTTTTTCCAATTTAAAAAAAAAAAAAAAAGAAAGATTGTACTTTCCATTTTTTTAATTTTCGAAACTTAACTTAAAAAAAAAAAGGAAGTTTTACATTCATTGCATAACTATTTAGATATCCTTTCCCCTTTCTCTTGATCCCTTGCAGATCACTCTTTCTTTCTTCCTCTCTTGTCGCAGGAGACATGGGAGACCTAAATGGAGCACCTACACAAGCCGAGATCAATGCTCAGCTGATGGCTAACCATGCTGAACTCCAAGCCGCACTGGCTACTGTGACTGAGCAGCTGGCTCATATAGCAGGAAGGGACCGAGCTAATGTGCCACGGCCAAGGAGGAGAAACCAACCCGTTCCAGAGGAACAACAGTCCCAATCCAGTGAGGACAACTCGGACACTGACCGTACCGAACCAGAAGAGCCGCGGCGTGAACGAGCCGGACGTGGGAACCGACGGGAGTATCGGGTCCAAGGCGATGCAAGCCCGGTCCGAAGGAGATTCCGAGACGATGAAGTAGCTTGGCAAGGAGGCAAGGATCTCAAACTTACTCCTCCAACCTTTGCTGGAAAGGTTGACCCGGACGCCTACATTGAATGGGAGAGGCGCATGGAGTACATCTTTGAGTACTACCGCTATACCGAGGCCAAGAAGATCGCCTTAGCCGCAGCCCAACTGACGGACAATGCCCTAACCTGGTGGGACAGGGAAGTAGCCGAGGTCGGCAGAGTCTATAGGATTGAGACTTGGGATGAGATGCGAGCTAAGCTCCGTGCAAGGTATATTCCCTCATACTATCAGCGGGACTTACTAAAACGTTTTCGCAAGTTGTCTCAGGGTACTAGGTCCGTAGAGGAGTACTTTGAGGAGTTTGAGGCTCTCAAGAACAAGCTCAGGACGCGCGAGACCGAAGAGGTTATGATGGCTCAGTTCTTGGAAGGCCTTCAAGACCGCATCGCTCGCAAGGTGGAGAGGCAGACCTACGTCAACTTCAATGATCTCCTCCACTATGCCATTCAGGCCGAGCAGCACATTAAAAGGAAGAACGCCTCTAGTGCCAGGAACAAGACGCCATGGGCTTCAACCGGGTCCAAGGGGGCTGAGAAGAACAAATCCATTGAAGTGGAAAACCGGTTCAAGAAGAGCCAAACCGACCAGTCCAAACCAGGTTCATCCGAACCAGGTAAGGGACAAACACAAGCTCAAAGAACTCGTGATATTACTTGTTTCAAATGTCAGGGGAAGGGGCACTACGCCCGGGACTGTCCGAACAAGCGTGTCATGATCCTTAAGGCAGACGGCGAGTATGAGTCCCAAGACGAGGCCGATGTAGAGATGGCTGACTCAGGAGACGAGATAGTGGACTATGCTGAAACTGGTGAGCTACTGGTGGTCAGACGAGCTCTCAGTGCTCTCTTTGATCCAGAAACCGTCCAACGAGAGAACATCTTCCATACTAGATGTAGCGTGGAAGGCAAGGTATGTAGTCTAATTATTGATGGTGGCTCTTGCACTAACGTGGCCAGCAGGTACCTTGTTGAAAGGTTAGGACTAGCAAAATTGCCACACCCCAGGCCATACAAGCTCAAGTGGCTCAATGATGAGACGGAGCTTAAAATCTCGGAGCAAGTTGTTGTTTCCTTTTGTATTGGTAAGTACCAGGACCAGGTGAAGTGTGATGTGGTTCCTATGCAAGCCGGACATCTACTGTTAGGGAGGCCTTGGCAGTTTGACAAGGAGACTATTCACCATGGGAGGACTAACATCTACAGCTTTACCCACAACAACAAGAAGCACAGCCTGGCTCCTCTCAGTCCACAAGAGGTGTACGAGATGCAGAGGGCCATGGATCAGTCTGGATTGTTTAGTAAAACTAACCTTTACATCTCTTCTAGTAAATTGATTAAATCATTGCAGCAAGACACACAGGTGCTACTAATGGTTTTCAAGGAAGGTTGTTTTGCAGGTTTTGAGGCACCAGATTGTCCAGCTGAGATGCAAGGACTAATGGACCAGTACAAGGACGTGTTCCCTGAAGAGATACCAGCCGGCTTACCACCCCTCCGAGGCATCGAACATCAGATAGACTTTGTGCCAGGCGCCCCACTTCCAAACCGAGCCGCATACCGAGTCAATCCGGAGGAGGCTAAGGAGCTGGAGAGACAGGTCCAAGACCTCATGGACAAGGGGTACATTCGAGAGAGTCTCAGCCCATGTGCAGTACCCGTCCTATTGGTGCCTAAGAAGGATGGAACATGGCGTATGTGTGTTGATTGCCGAGCCATCAACAACATCACCATAAAATATCGGTACCCCATTCCTAGACTTGATGATATGTTAGATGAACTGAGTGGTTCCACCGTGTTTTCCAAGATTGATCTTAGGAGTGGCTATCACCAAGTTCGGATGAAGGAGGGAGACGAGTGGAAGACTGCTTTCAAGACCAAGCAAGGCTTGTATGAGTGGCTGGTGATGCCCTTTGGTCTTACCAACGCCCCTAGTACCTTCATGAGGCTTATGAACGAGGTTCTAAGGCCTTACATTGGTAAATTTGTGGTTGTCTATTTTGATGACATATTGATCTATAGTCAGTGCTTATCCGATCACATTAGTCATGTAGAACAGGTTTTGAAGGCTCTCAGGCAGGAAGGACTCTTTGCCAATCTCAAGAAGTGTGTATTTTGCACTGACCAGTTAATATTTTTAGGCTTTGTTGTGAGTTCACAGGGTTTGAAGGTCGATGAGGAGAAGATCAAGGCCATCCAAGACTGGCCCACACCGACCACTATTGGGCAAGTCCGAAGCTTCCATGGCCTAGCCAGCTTCTATAGGCGGTTTGTCAAGGACTTCAGCACCATTGCTGCACCCATGACCTCAGTGATCAAGAAGAATGTATCCTTTGTTTGGGGCCCTGCCCAAGAGGAGTCCTTCAACAAGCTTAAATATAGTTTAACTCATGCACCCGTTCTTACACTCCCTGATTTTAATAAAACTTTTGAGATTGAGTGTGATGCATCAGGTACAGGCATTGGAGCTGTCCTCACTCAAGGGGGCCGACCAGTGGCATTCTTTAGTGAGAAACTGAGTGGAGCTGCCCTCAACTACCCAACCTATGACAAAGAGCTATACGCTCTAGTAAGGTCCCTTGAAACTTGGCAGCATTACCTTTTGTCTAAGGAATTTGTTATTCATACAGATCATGAGACACTTAAGCACTTGAGGGGACAGACCACACTCAAGAAGAGGCACGCCAGATGGCTCGAGTTCGTGGAGACCTTTCCCTATGTGATCAAGTACAAGAAGGGCAAGGACAATGTGGTGGCCGATGCACTGTCCCGGAGACACACTCTCATTGTGACCATGGAGGCCAAGATCATGGGTTTCGAACATATTAAAGAATCTTATGCCACTGATCTTGATTTTAATGAAGTTTTCAGGAACACTGAGAAGGGGGCTTTTGGGCCATACTACCAGCATGAGGGGTTCCTGTTCAAGGGAAAGAGGCTGTGCATTCCCAAAGGAGCCATGAGGGAACTGCTGGTTCGGGAGGCCCATGGTGGCGGCCTCATGGGACACTTTGGTCGGGACAAGACCTTGAGTGTCCTAACTGAACATTTCTTTTGGCCAAACATGAAGAGGGATGTGGAGAGCATATGCGCCAAGTGCACTACTTGCCTCAAAACCAAGTCCAGGTCACATCCTTACGGTTTACAAATGCCATTACCGATTCCTAACCACCCTTGGGTAGACATTTCTATGGACTTTGTGCTGGGTTTACCCAAGATAAACCACAAGGATTCCATTTTTGTAGTGGTAGACAGGTTCTCCAAGATGGCCCATTTCATAGCCTGTAACACCACTAATGATGCCACTCAGACCGCCGACCTATTCTTCAAAGAAGTGGTCCGACTACATGGTGTTCCTCGAACCATTGTGTCTGACCGTGATGCCAAGTTCCTCAGCCATTTCTGGAGGACACTATGGGGCAAGTTCGGAACCAAGCTACTATTCTCGACCACTTGCCATCCCCAGACCGACGGCCAGACTGAGGTAGTAAACCGTACGCTTTCTCAACTGTTGAGAGCTACGGTCGGTAAGAATTTAAGAAATTGGTTGTCTTGTTTGCCTTTTGTTGAGTTTGCTTATAACCATGCTAGGCACTCTACTACTAACCTGTCACCTTTTGAGATTGTTTATGGGTTTCAGCCAGAGACTCCTTTAGACTTCACCGAACTGCCCAGCTCCATGTACCGCAGTCGTGATGGAGTCGCCAAGGCAGAGTTTGTTAAGAATATGCACTTAAAGGTCAAGGAGAGGATAGAAGCCAAGGCGGCTAAGGTCAAGGCCAAGTATGACCAGAAGAGGAAGGAGGTACTGTTCGAACCCGGGGACTTGGTGTGGTTACACATGCGGCCCGAGAGGTTTCCAGAAGCCCGGAAGTCCAAGCTCTCTCCTCGTGGGACAGGACCATTCCGCATCCTAAAGAAGATCAACGACAACGCCTATATCCTTGACCTCCCTGCTGAATTTAAAATTTCACATACTTTCAATGTCTCGGATTTGTCTCCTTTCCATGCAGATAGTGATGACTTTGCAGATGATGGTGTTCTGAGGCCAGAACCTCTTCAAGAGGGAGGGAATGATGAGGCCATCCAAGTAGAGGTTCCCATAGTTAGGCGCGGTCCGACTACCCGGAGTGGAACCAGGGCCTTGCGAGAAGGTTTCACCAAAGCTGTCCAGCATATCCTTGATCAAGATGGACAGACTGACCAGGACCAGCTGCTGATTGAGAAGATGGTCCAGTTGAAGATTCAAGATCAAGCCGGCCCAAAGGAGGTTCAGGACGCGGCCGACCCGATCCAGTTCAGACTCAACCAAGCCGGACTTCTCATCTCCACATCCGAGCTTGGTCCAGACTCAGTTTCCATTTCATCCACTCCAACTCTTTCCGGTTCTGAGATCTAGCCGACCACCAAGGGGAGTAGCATGTGTTGTACTCTTTTTCCTCACCAGGTTTTGTCCCATTGGGTTTTCTTGGTAAGGTTTTAATGAGGCAACATGCAAGCATGCTATTAGCCTTGGTCTAAGCCTTCTCAAACCGACAACCAGATGTCTGGTTTATTTTAATTTATTTGGTTAAGACTTTGGGCTAATGTTTCAGCCTCATTTTCGGCCAGCTTGTTTAAGGCCTTTTATCTTTGAGTCTCATAAGGGGTAAACCCTATATAACTCCATGAAGTTGGCGATTTTTGCCTAAGTCTTTTATGAAATAATTTTGCCTTTGCAAACCTAAAACCCTAAGTCTTTTTCTGTGAGAAACAAGAGAGAGCAGCCGAATCTTATCAAGCTTCAAACCACCAAGCTTGTGGCGATTCTTCACCTCCATTCCATCCACCGATTTGCCTTGAGAGTGATACACATCCAGCAAGCCAAATCCCATAGCTATCCACCTCCATCCACTGTTCTTGTTGAGAGAGATACACATCCAGCAACAAGGATCCATCCCCCATACTTCTATCCTTCTTTTGTTTTGTTTTATCTTTCATCATATAGTTCTAGCTTTTTCCATTCATTATAAAAACTCATAAAAAGTCATATTTGCTTCTGTTCTTCATTGATCATATTGTTTTCTTCCTGTTCCTTATTGATTCATAAAAACTCATAAAAATAGCATCCTTTTGTTTCAGGAACCAGATCGGCCAACTCCCAGCCCATCGCGACCGTCTAGCCGTCCCATAGCCGTCCGTCCGTCCTGTCCAGTCCGAGTTCCCGAACCTCAGACTGTCCGTCCGTGCAGACTGTTTCCCGGCCTGTATCATTTTGGTATCAGAGCTCAAAGCTCCTACACCTTCGGTTGTATCCTATCCTTCTGGCTTTTGTTAATTGCTTGTTTCAATCCTTTGAACTTCAAAAAAAAAAAAATTGCATTGTGTTCTTGCTGTTCTTGGCGAGTTCAAAACTGTTTTCTTTTTGGCATATCTTTTGATCCATCGATTTTTTTTACTTTCCTTTTTCGGATTTCCATTTAATTGCATTTAATATTTCCTTGGCTTGCACTTCAAGTTTTTCCAATTTAAAAAAAAAAAAAAAGAAAGATTGTACTTTCCATTTTTTTAATTTTCGAAACTTAACTTAAAAAAAAAAGGAAGTTTTACATTCATTGCATAACTATTTAGATATCCTTTCCCTTTCTCTTGATCCCTTGCAGATCACTCTTTCTTTCTTCCTCTCTTGTCGCAGGAGACATGGGAGACCTAAATGGAGCACCTACACAAGCCGAGATCAATGCTCAGCTGATGGCTAACCATGCTGAACTCCAAGCCGCACTGGCTACTGTGACTGAGCAGCTGGCTCATATAGCAGGAAGGGACCGAGCTAATGTACCACGGCCAAGGAGGAGAAACCAACCCGTTCCAGAGGAACAACAGTCCCAATCCAGTGAGGACAACTCGGACACTGACCGTACCGAACCAGAAGAGCCGCGGCGTGAACGAGCCGGACGTGGGAACCGACGGGAGTATCGGGTCCAAGGCGATGCAAGCCCGGTCCGAAGGAGATTCCGAGACGATGAAGTAGCTTGGCAAGGAGGCAAGGATCTCAAACTTACTCCTCCAACCTTTGCTGGAAAGGTTGACCCGGACGCCTACATTGAATGGGAGAGGCGCATGGAGTACATCTTTGAGTACTACCGCTATACCGAGGCCAAGAAGATCGCCTTAGCCGCAGCCCAACTGACGGACAATGCCCTAACCTGGTGGGACAGGGAAGTAGCCGAGGTCGGCAGAGTCTATAGGATTGAGACTTGGGATGAGATGCGAGCTAAGCTCCGTGCAAGGTATATTCCCTCATACTATCAGCGGGACTTACTAAAACGTTTTCGCAAGTTGTCTCAGGGTACTAGGTCCGTAGAGGAGTACTTTGAGGAGTTTGAGGCTCTCAAGAACAAGCTCAGGACGCGCGAGACCGAAGAGGTTATGATGGCTCAGTTCTTGGAAGGCCTTCAAGACCGCATCGCTCGCAAGGTGGAGAGGCAGACCTACGTCAACTTCAATGATCTCCTCCACTATGCCATTCAGGCCGAGCAGCACATTAAAAGGAAGAACGCCTCTAGTGCCAGGAACAAGACGCCATGGGCTTCAACCGGGTCCAAGGGGGCTGAGAAGAACAAATCCATTGAAGTGGAAAACCGGTTCAAGAAGAGCCAAACCGACCAGTCCAAACCAGGTTCATCCGAACCAGGTAAGGGACAAACACAAGCTCAAAGAACTCGTGATATTACTTGTTTCAAATGTCAGGGGAAGGGGCACTACGCCGGGACTGTCCGAACAAGCGTGTCATGATCCTTAAGGCAGACGGCGAGTATGAGTCCCAAGACGAGGCCGATGTAGAGATGGCTGACTCAGGAGACGAGATAGTGGACTATGCTGAAACTGGTGAGCTACTGGTGGTCAGACGAGCTCTCAGTGCTCTCTTTGATCCAGAAACCGTCCAACGAGAGAACATCTTCCATACTAGATGTAGCGTGGAAGGCAAGGTATGTAGTCTAATTATTGATGGTGGCTCTTGCACTAACGTGGCCAGCAGGTACCTTGTTGAAAGGTTAGGACTAGCAAAATTGCCACACCCCAGGCCATACAAGCTCAAGTGGCTCAATGATGAGACGGAGCTTAAAATCTCGGAGCAAGTTGTTGTTTCCTTTTGTATTGGTAAGTACCAGGACCAGGTGAAGTGTGATGTGGTTCCTATGCAAGCCGGACATCTACTGTTAGGGAGGCCTTGGCAGTTTGACAAGGAGACTATTCACCATGGGAGGACTAACATCTACAGCTTTACCCACAACAACAAGAAGCACAGCCTGGCTCCTCTCAGTCCACAAGAGGTGTACGAGATGCAGAGGGCCATGGATCAGTCTGGATTGTTTAGTAAAACTAACCTTTACATCTCTTCTAGTAAATTGATTAAATCATTGCAGCAAGACACACAGGTGCTACTAATGGTTTTCAAGGAAGGTTGTTTTGCAGGTTTTGAGGCACCAGATTGTCCAGCTGAGATGCAAGGACTAATGGACCAGTACAAGGACGTGTTCCCTGAAGAGATACCAGCCGGCTTACCACCCCTCCGAGGCATCGAACATCAGATAGACTTTGTGCCAGGCGCCCCACTTCCAAACCGAGCCGCATACCGAGTCAATCCGGAGGAGGCTAAGGAGCTGGAGAGACAGGTCCAAGACCTCATGGACAAGGGGTACATTCGAGAGAGTCTCAGCCCATGTGCAGTACCCGTCCTATTGGTGCCTAAGAAGGATGGAACATGGCGTATGTGTGTTGATTGCCGAGCCATCAACAACATCACCATAAAATATCGGTACCCCATTCCTAGACTTGATGATATGTTAGATGAACTGAGTGGTTCCACCGTGTTTTCCAAGATTGATCTTAGGAGTGGCTATCACCAAGTTCGGATGAAGGAGGGAGACGAGTGGAAGACTGCTTTCAAGACCAAGCAAGGCTTGTATGAGTGGCTGGTGATGCCCTTTGGTCTTACCAACGCCCCTAGTACCTTCATGAGGCTTATGAACGAGGTTCTAAGGCCTTACATTGGTAAATTTGTGGTTGTCTATTTGATGACATATTGATCTATAGTCAGTGCTTATCCGATCACATTAGTCATGTAGAACAGGTTTTGAAGGCTCTCAGGCAGGAAGGACTCTTTGCCAATCTCAAGAAGTGTGTATTTTGCACTGACCAGTTAATATTTTTAGGCTTTGTTGTGAGTTCACAGGGTTTGAAGGTCGATGAGGAGAAGATCAAGGCCATCCAAGACTGGCCCACACCGACCACTATTGGGCAAGTCCGAAGCTTCCATGGCCTAGCCAGCTTCTATAGGCGGTTTGTCAAGGACTTCAGCACCATTGCTGCACCCATGACCTCAGTGATCAAGAAGAATGTATCCTTTGTTTGGGGCCCTGCCCAAGAGGAGTCCTTCAACAAGCTTAAATATAGTTTAACTCATGCACCCGTTCTTACACTCCCTGATTTTAATAAAACTTTTGAGATTGAGTGTGATGCATCAGGTACAGGCATTGGAGCTGTCCTCACTCAAGGGGGCCGACCAGTGGCATTCTTTAGTGAGAAACTGAGTGGAGCTGCCCTCAACTACCCAACCTATGACAAAGAGCTATACGCTCTAGTAAGGTCCCTTGAAACTTGGCAGCATTACCTTTTGTCTAAGGAATTTGTTATTCATACAGATCATGAGACACTTAAGCACTTGAGGGGACAGACCACACTCAAGAAGAGGCACGCCAGATGGCTCGAGTTCGTGGAGACCTTTCCCTATGTGATCAAGTACAAGAAGGGCAAGGACAATGTGGTGGCCGATGCACTGTCCCGGAGACACACTCTCATTGTGACCATGGAGGCCAAGATCATGGGTTTCGAACATATTAAAGAATCTTATGCCACTGATCTTGATTTTAATGAAGTTTTCAGGAACACTGAGAAGGGGGCTTTTGGGCCATACTACCAGCATGAGGGGTTCCTGTTCAAGGGAAAGAGGCTGTGCATTCCCAAAGGAGCCATGAGGGAACTGCTGGTTCGGGAGGCCCATGGTGGCGGCCTCATGGGACACTTTGGTCGGGACAAGACCTTGAGTGTCCTAACTGAACATTTCTTTTGGCCAAACATGAAGAGGGATGTGGAGAGCATATGCGCCAAGTGCACTACTTGCCTCAAAACCAAGTCCAGGTCACATCCTTACGGTTTACAAATGCCATTACCGATTCCTAACCACCCTTGGGTAGACATTTCTATGGACTTTGTGCTGGGTTTACCCAAGATAAACCACAAGGATTCCATTTTTGTAGTGGTAGACAGGTTCTCCAAGATGGCCCATTTCATAGCCTGTAACACCACTAATGATGCCACTCAGACCGCCGACCTATTCTTCAAAGAAGTGGTCCGACTACATGGTGTTCCTCGAACCATTGTGTCTGACCGTGATGCCAAGTTCCTCAGCCATTTCTGGAGGACACTATGGGGCAAGTTCGGAACCAAGCTACTATTCTCGACCACTTGCCATCCCCAGACCGACGGCCAGACTGAGGTAGTAAACCGTACGCTTTCTCAACTGTTGAGAGCTACGGTCGGTAAGAATTTAAGAAATTGGTTGTCTTGTTTGCCTTTTGTTGAGTTTGCTTATAACCATGCTAGGCACTCTACTACTAACCTGTCACCTTTTGAGATTGTTTATGGGTTTCAGCCAGAGACTCCTTTAGACTTCACCGAACTGCCCAGCTCCATGTACCGCAGTCGTGATGGAGTCGCCAAGGCAGAGTTTGTTAAGAATATGCACTTAAAGGTCAAGGAGAGGATAGAAGCCAAGGCGGCTAAGGTCAAGGCCAAGTATGACCAGAAGAGGAAGGAGGTACTGTTCGAACCCGGGGACTTGGTGTGGTTACACATGCGGCCCGAGAGGTTTCCAGAAGCCCGGAAGTCCAAGCTCTCTCCTCGTGGGACAGGACCATTCCGCATCCTAAAGAAGATCAACGACAACGCCTATATCCTTGACCTCCCTGCTGAATTTAAAATTTCACATACTTTCAATGTCTCGGATTTGTCTCCTTTCCATGCAGATAGTGATGACTTTGCAGATGATGGTGTTCTGAGGCCAGAACCTCTTCAAGAGGGAGGGAATGATGAGGCCATCCAAGTAGAGGTTCCCATAGTTAGGCGCGGTCCGACTACCCGGAGTGGAACCAGGGCCTTGCGAGAAGGTTTCACCAAAGCTGTCCAGCATATCCTTGATCAAGATGGACAGACTGACCAGGACCAGCTGCTGATTGAGAAGATGGTCCAGTTGAAGATTCAAGATCAAGCCGGCCCAAAGGAGGTTCAGGACGCGGCCGACCCGATCCAGTTCAGACTCAACCAAGCCGGACTTCTCATCTCCACATCCGAGCTTGGTCCAGACTCAGTTTCCATTTCATCCACTCCAACTCTTTCCGGTTCTGAGATCTAGCCGACCACCAAGGGGAGTAGCATGTGTTGTACTCTTTTTCCTCACCAGGTTTTGTCCCATTGGGTTTTCTTGGTAAGGTTTTAATGAGGCAACATGCAAGCATGCTATTAGCCTTGGTCTAAGCCTTCTCAAACCGACAACCAGATGTCTGGTTTATTTTAATTTATTTGGTTAAGACTTTGGGCTAATGTTTCAGCCTCATTTTCGGCCAGCTTGTTTAAGGCCTTTTATCTTTGAGTCTCATAAGGGGTAAACCCTATATAACTCCATGAAGTTGGCGATTTTTGCCTAAGTCTTTTATGAAATAATTTTGCCTTTGCAAACCTAAAACCCTAAGTCTTTTTCTGTGAGAAACAAGAGAGAGCAGCCGAATCTTATCAAGCTTCAAACCACCAAGCTTGTGGCGATTCTTCACCTCCATTCCATCCACCGATTTGCCTTGAGAGTGATACACATCCAGCAAGCCAAATCCCATAGCTATCCACCTCCATCCACTGTTCTTGTTGAGAGAGATACACATCCAGCAACAAGGATCCATCCCCCATACTTCTATCCTTCTTTTGTTTTGTTTTATCTTTCATCATATAGTTCTAGCTTTTTCCATTCATTATAAAAACTCATAAAAAGTCATATTTGCTTCTGTTCTTCATTGATCATATTGTTTTCTTCCTGTTCCTTATTGATTCATAAAAACTCATAAAAATAGCATCCTTTTGTTTCAGGAACCAGATCGGCCAACTCCCAGCCCATCGCGACCGTCTAGCCGTCCCATAGCCGTCCGTCCGTCCTGTCCAGTCCGAGTTCCCGAACCTCAGACTGTCCGTCCGTGCAGACTGTTTCCCGGCCTGTATCAGCCAGCGTGTTGAGTCCAAGGACCAGCGTGCTGATATGTGTACTGATGGACAGCCGCGGATGTCCTGTGTGTGCTGACGGACAAAAACGGACACACACGGACACACACGGACAGCCACGGACGTCCTGTGTGTACTGAACAGACAGCTCACATGGGCCAAAATCACCCGAACAGTCCACAGGAAGGGTCAGCGTGCTGAGTCCAAGGACCAACGTGCAGATATGTGTACTGATGGACAGCCACGGACGTCCTGTGTGTACTGATGGGGAGACACGGACACACACGGACAGCTACAGACGTCCTGTGTGTGCTGACGGACACACACGGACGTCTTGTGTGTGCTGACAGACACCCACGGACATCCTGTGTGTACTGAACAGACAGCCCACGTGGGCCAAAATCAGCCGAAAAGTCCACGGGAAGGGCAAGCGTGCTGAGTCCAAGGACCAACGTGCTGATATGTGTACTGATGGACAGCCACAGACGTCCTGTGTGTACTGACGGAGACACACGGACACACACGGACAGCCACGGATGTCCTGTGTGTGCTGGTGGACACCTACGGACATCCTGTGTGAACTGAACAGACAGCCCACGGGGGCCAAAATCACCCGAACAGTCCATGGGAAGGGTCAGCATGCTGAGTCCAAGGACCAACGTGTTGATATGTGTACTGATGGACAGCCACGGATGTCCTGTTTGTGCTGACGGACACACACGGACAGCCACAGACAGCCACAAAAGTCATGTGGGTGCTGACGGACACACACGGACGTCCTGTGTGTACTAAACAGACAGCCCACGTGTGCCAAAATCACCCGAAAAGTCCACGGGATGGGCCAGCGTGCTGAGTCCAAGGATCAGCGTGCTGATATGTGTACTGATGGACAGCCACGGACGTCATGCGTCTGCTGACGGACACACACTGACACACATGGACACACACGGACAGCCACTGACGTCCTGTGTGTGCTGACGGACAGCCGCGGACAGCCATGGACGTCCTGGGTGTGCTGGCGGACAGCCACGGACATCCTGTGTGTACTGAATAGACAGCCCACGTGGGCCAAAATCACCCTGACAGTCAATAGAAAGGGCCAGCGTGCTGTGTACATGGACCAACGTGCTGATATGTGGACTGATGGACAGCCACAAACGTCCTGTGTGTGCTGACGGACACACACAGAAAAACACAGACAGCCACTGACGTCCTGTGTGTGGTGACAGAAACACACGGACGTCCTGTGTGTGCTGACGGACACTTACGGACGTCCTGTGTTTGTTGACGGACACCCACAGACGTCCTGTGTGTGCTGACAAACACACACGGACACACACGGACACATACGGACAGCCACAGACGTCCTGTGTGTGCTGACAGACAGTCACAGACAGCCACGGACGTCCTGTGTGTGCTGGCAGACACCCATAGACGTCATGTTTGTACTGAACAGACAGTTCACATGGGCCAAAATCACATGAACAGTTCACGGGAAGGGTCAGCATGCTGAGTCCAAGGACCAACGTGCTGATATGTGTACTGATGGACAGCCACGGACGTCCTGTGTGTGCTGACGGAGACACACGGACACACACGGACACCCACGGACGTCCTGCTTGTGCTGACGGACACACACAGACGTCCTGTGTGTGCTGACAGACACCCACGGACGTCCTGTGTGTACTGAACAGACAGCCCACGTGGGCCAAAATCAGATGAAAAGTCCACGGGAAGGGCCAGCGTGCTGAGTCCAAGGACCAGCGTGCTGATATGTGTACTGATGGACAGCCACGGACGTCCTGTGTGTGCTGACGGACAAAAACGGACACACACGGACAGCCACAGACGTCCTGTGTGTGCTGATGGACAGCCACAAACGTCCTGTGCGTACTGAACAGACAGCTCACATGGGCAAAAATCACCCGAACAGTCTATAGGAAGGGTCAGCGTGCTGAGTCCAAGGACCAACGTGCTCATATGTGTACTTATGGACAGCCACGGACGTCCTGTGTGTGCTGACGGACACACACGGACACATACGGACAACAATGGACGTCCTGTGTGTGCTGACAGACACACACGGACGTCCTGTGTGTGCTGACAGACACCCACGGACATCCTGTGTGTACTGAACAGACAGCCCACGTGGGCCAAAATCACCCAAACAGTCCACGGGAAGGGCCAGCGTGCTGAGTCCAAGGACCAACGTGCTGATATGTGTACTGATGGACAGCCACAGACGTCCTGTGTCTGCTGATGGAGACACACAGACACACATGGACACACACGGACAGCCACTGACGTCCTGTGTGTGCTGACGGACAGCCGCGGAAAGCCATGGACGTCCTGGGTGTGCTGGCGGACAGCCACGGACATCCTGTGTGTACTGAATAGACAGCCCACGTGGGCCAAAATCACCCTGACAGTCAATAGAACGGGCCAGCGTGCTGAGTCCATGGACCAACGTGCTGATATGTGGACTGATGGACAGCCACAAACGTCCTGTGTGTGCTGACGGACACACACAGAAAAACACAGAGAGCCACTGACGTCCTGTGTGTGCTGACAGACACACACGGACGTCCTGTGTGTGCTGACGGACACTTACGGATGTCCTGTGTTTGCTGACGGACACCCACAGACGTCCTGTGTGTGCTGACAAACACACACGGACACACACGGACACATACGGACAGCCACAGACGTCCTGTGTGTGCTGACAGACAGTCACAGATAACCACGGACGTCCTGTGTGTGCTGGCAGACACCCATAGACGTCATGTTTGTACTGAACAGACAGTTCACATGGGCCAAAATCACATAAACAGTCCACGGGAAGGGTCAGCATGCTGAGTCCAAGGACCAACGTGCTGATATGTGTACTGATGGACAGCCACGGACGTCCTGTGTGTGCTGACGGAGACACACGGACACACACGGACACCCACGGACGTCCTGCTTGTGCTGACGGACACACACAGACGTCCTGTGTGTGCTGACAGACACCCACGGACGTCCTGTGTGTACTGAACAGACAGCCCACGTGGGCCAAAATCAGATGAAAAGTCCACGGGAAGGGCCAGCGTGCTGAGTCCAAGGACCAGCGTGCTGATATGTGTACTGATGGACAGCCACGGACGTCCTGTGTGTGCTGATGGACAAAAACGGACACACACGGACACACACGGACAGCCACAGACGTCCTGTGTGTGCTGATGGACAGCCACGAACGTCCTGTGCGTACTGAACAGACAGCTCACATGGGCCAAAATCACCCGAACAGTCTATAGGAAGGGTCACCGTGCTGAGTCCAAGGACCAACGTGCTGATATGTGTAATTATGGACAGCCACAGACGTCCTGTGTGTGCTGACGGACACACACGGACACACACGGACAGCCATGGATATCCTGTGTGTGCTGACAGACACACACGGACGTCCTGTGTGTGCTGACGGACACCCACGGACATCCTGTGTGTACTGAACAAACAGCCCACGTGGGCCAAAATCACCCAAACAGTCCACGGGAAGGGCCAGCGTGCTGAGTCCAAGGACCAACGTGCTGATATGTGTACTGATGGACAGCCACAGACGTCCTGTGTCTGCTGATGGAGACACACAGACACACACGGACACACACGGACAGCCACGGACGTCCTGTGTGTGCTGGCGGACACCCACGGACATCCGGTGTGATCTGAACAGACAGCCCACGAGGGCCAAAATCACCCGAACAGTCCACGGGAAGGGTCAGCATGCTGAGTCCAAGGACCAACGTGCTGATACGGGTACTGATGGACAGCCACGGATGTCCTGTGTGTGCTGACGGACACATACGGACACACACGGACAGCCACAGACAGCCAGGGAAGTCCTGTGGGTGCTGACGGACACACACGGACGTCCTGTGTGTGCTGACGGACACCCACGGACGTCCTATGTGTACTGAACAGACAGCCCACGTGGGCCAAAATCACCCGAAAAGTCCACGGGATGGGCCAGCGTGCTGAGTCCAAGGACCAGCGTGCTGATATGTGTACTGATGGACAGCCACAGACGTCCTGTGTGTGCTGACGGACACACACGGACACACACGGACAGCCACTGACGTCCTGTGTGTGCTGACGGACAGCCGCAGACAGCCATGGACATCCTGTGTGTGCTGGCGGACAGCCACGGACGTCCGGTGTGTACGGAATAGACAGCCCACGCGGGCCAAAATCACCCGAACAGTCCACAGGAAGGGTCAGCGTGCTGAGTCCAAGGACCAACGTGCTGATATGTGTACTGATGGACAGCCACAGATGTCCTGTGTGTGCTGACGGAGAGACACGGACACAGACGGACAGCCACAGACGTCCTGTGTGTGCTGACGGACACACACGGACGTCTTGTGTGTGCTGACGGACACCCACGGACATCCTGTGTGTACTGAACAGACAGCCCACGTGGGCCAAAATCAGCCAAAAAGTCCACGGGAAGGGCCAGCGTGCTGAGTCCAAGGACCAACGTGCTGATATGTGTACTGATGGACAGCCACAGACGTCCTGTGTGTGCTGACCGAGACACACGGACACACACGGACAGCCACAGATGTCCTGTGTGTGCTGGTGGACACCCACGGACATCCTGTGTGAACTGAACAGACAGCCCACGGGGGCCAAAATCACCCGAACAGTCCACGGGAAGGGTCAGCGTGCTGAGTCCAAGGACCAACGTGCTGATATGTGTACTGATGGACAGCCACGGATGTCCTGTTTGTGCTGACGGACACACACAGACACACACGGACAGCCACAGACAGCCACAAAAGTCATGTGGGTGCTGACGGACACACATGGACGTCCTGTGTGTACTTACGGTCAACCACGGACGTCCTATGTGTACTAAACAGACAGCCCACGTGGGCCAAAATCACCCGAAAAGTCCACGGGATGGGCCAGCGTGCTGAGTCCAAGGATCAGCGTGCTGATATGTGTACTGATGGACAGCCACGGCCGTCATGTGTGTGCTGACGGACACACACGGACACACATGGACACACACGGACACACATGGACACACACGGACAGCCACTGACGTCCTGTGTGTGCTGACGGACAGCCGCAGACAGCGATGGACGTCCTGTGTGTCCTGGCGGACAGCCACGGACATCCTGTGTGTACTGAATAGACAGCCCACGTGGGCCAAAATCACCCTGACAGTCAAAAGAAAGGGCCAGCGTGCTGAGTCCATGGACCAACGTGCTGATATGTGGACTGATGGACAGCCACAAACGTCCTGTGTGTGCTGACGGACACACACAGAAAAACACAGACAGCCACTGACGTCCTGTGTGTGCTGACAGACACACACGGATGTCCTATGTGTGCTGACGGACACATACGGACGTCCTGTGTTTGCTGACGGACACCCACGGACGTCCTGTGTGTGTTGACAAACACACACGGACACACACGGACAGCCACAGACGTCCTGTGTGTGCTGACAGACAGTCACAAACAGCCACGGACGTCCTGTGTGTGCTGGCGGACACCCATAGACGTCATGTTTGTACTGAACAGACAGTTCACATGGGCCAAAATCATGTGAACAGTCCACGGGAAGGGTCAGCATGCTGAGTCCAAGGACCAACGTGCTGATATGTGTACTGACGGACAGCCACGGACGTCCTGTGTGTGCTGACGGAGACACACAGACACACACGGACACACACGGACACCCACAGACGTCATGTGTGTGCTGACGGACACACCTAGACGTCCTGTGTGTGCTGACAAACACCCACGGACATCCTGTGTGTACTGAACAGACAGCCCACGTGGGCCAAAATCAGATGAAACGTCCACGGGAAGGGCCAGCGTGCTGAGTCCAAGGACCAGCGTGCTGATATGTGTACTGATGGATAGCCACGGGTGTCCTGTGGGTGCTGACGGACAAAAACGGACACACACGGACAGCCACGGACGTCCTGTGTGTGCTGACGGACAGCCACGAACGTCTTGTGTGTACTGAACAAACAGCTCACATGGGCCAAAATCACACGAACAGTCCACAGGAAGGGTCAGCGTGCTGAGTCCAAGGACCAACGTGCTGATATGTGTACTGATGGACAGCCACAGACGTCCTGTGTGTGCTGACGGAGACACACGGACACACACGGACGTCCTGTGTGTGCTGACGGACACACACGGACGTCCTGTGTGTGCTGACGGACACCCACGGACGTCCTGTGTGTACTGAACAGACAGCCCACGTGGGCCAAAATCACCCAAACAGTCCACGGGAAGGGCCAGCGTGCTGAGTCCAAGGACCAACGTGCTGATATGTGTACTGATGGACAGCCACAGACGTCCTGTGTCTGCTGAGGACGTCCGTGTGTGTCCATTAGAACACACAGGTTGTCCGTGGCTGTCCGTCAGCACACACAGAACATCCGTAGCTGTCCATTAGTACACATATGAGCACGCTGGTCCTTCCCTTGGCTGATTTTCGACAACCATAGACTGTCCGTGGACTGCCGATCAGTACATATATCAGCACTCTGACCATACATATCAGCATGCTCGTCCTTCCCATGAACTGTTCGTGTACTGATTTTGGACAACTGATGTACCATGTCTGTACAAATATCCGCATGCTGGCCCATTCCGTGAACTGTTTGTGTACTGATCTGGACATGAGCTCGAGTTTTAATGGACTGGACTGTCCTAGTCAGTCTGATTGATGCTAGCCCGAGTTCTAATGAACTGATGGTCCAAGTGTACTTATGCTGGCTCGACTTTTCATAATCCCACCAAGTGTTAACATTTTTCCCTTGGTTTTTATTGTGGTATGATCGAGGCCAAGCGTACTGAAGGGATGAATGAAAACTCTTTTGGGTTTTAATGCTTCCATCAGGATGCTTTTGGCCGAGACTTGTGCACATGCGGGCTTCATTTTATCGGCCAATCTGAAATATTAGGGCGAGAGTTAATTTCACCAAGTAAAAATCTCGAACCTCTGACGACATCTTCTTATATACTTGAATTTCTTTGAGTTTTTTTGTTTTTAACGTTTTGGGGCGGAACGTGTAACACCCGAATCCGGCCTCTCGACGAAACTGGACTCGGTTGCTACTTAATCAATCTTTTGCTTTTTTGATTCATTTTAAGTCTTTCATTTACTAAGTCATGTTCGAATCTGAGGTTCTAAAACAATTGAACAGATAGCAAAGCGGAATATAAATATGTATAAAATGTATTACTTAGAAACATGATATCCAATACACAACTTCTTAATCGTTTCATAGACATTCACTAGTTCATCCCTAGCATCATCTAACCACACGTTACACAGCCTCTCACTGACCGAGCCTTCACGGCTCCTTGGCTTGACCAGAACCATCCTTAGTTCCTGAAACCACAACCAGATAAGCATTAATCATAACCGAGAATAGACTGGTCGATTCTACAATGCTTGGCTTGGTTCATAGAACACAGATAAACCTCGGACAATATACGTATAAAAAGATATGAACCTGCCTACCAAATCCTAAGTCATTCAACCAACCACCCCTTGACTTAGAATCAGATAGACAGTCCAGAATAGATAAACAGAACACTCGAACAGTCTAGATCGTCCCGAAGACCAATCCGTCCATACGGATAGAATCTAGGAGCGACCGGCCTAGTTGAAGTCCGGCTCAATGGCCCAACGGACTTCCTTACCTGATCCGGCCTTGGGCCTGGATCCAACGGCCGAGTAAGCCTCACACCCAATCTGGTTAGGCCAAACGGTCGATCGGACCTTGAGACTCTTACCGTGGCTTAGACGAACCGTGTACTTGTCCCAACGGACAAAACATGGTCTGATCCCTTAAGGAACGGACACGACCTGTCTCAACAGGCACAGTTTGGAACATGCACCCCTTCGGCCCTTGGTACCTCTGGGTCCTCGTACTTCTTGGTCCTCGTACCTCTTGATGTTCGTAACCCTTGGTTACTTACATCCTTTGGCAACTCACAACCTTTGGAACTCGTGACCTTTGGTAACTCACAACCCTTGGTAACTCGTGACCTTTGGCCACTCGTGCCTCTTGGGACATGACCAACCGTTTAGCCCAACAGCCCAGTCTATGGTGCGATTCGAACCGACCGTCTAACCGACCAGCACAACCCTTCGTGTATAATCAGAAAGAAGAGAAAGGACCGGATAGAAACAAGAAGAGGAGGAGCGATTAGGTCTAATGAACTGACCAAAGCCGCGGTGCGATCACAAGGACCGTCCGTTCGGTCTGATGCAGCCATAGCTCACCACGTACCTTCGGAACCGTGTCAGGGTACTCCATGTTCTTCTCCTGCTCTCGGTCTCCCATACTTGATCGGAGGTTTCTTCTCAAACGATCAGATCGCCGGAAACCTAACCACCACACAAACAGCCTTGCTTTGGCCGGAAACTCTCTCTCTATGATTTCTCTGAGTATTTTTACTCTGTATTGGATGAATGAAATCGACAGAGAGGACCCCATATTTATAGAAAATGAGGGGTAAGTCTTGCCCCACGAACAGGCATGACTGGCCAGCGGACGGGCACAATCGACCAAGGGTTACACCCTCTCGGCCGCATGCGTCCCTTCGCCAATACCGCATGGGTTTGGGTCGGACAGAGACCCAAGGCCTTACCCAATCCCTCTGGACTTAGCCCATGGCCTTGTCCCAAGCCCCAACGGTCCATGGCCTCATGGCCGGACCCCCATGGCCTGCCACCAGCCCAGACCCGGACCATCGGACCGAAACCCAAACAGTCCGTCCAGCTGAGATGAGCTGACTCCCAGCTGCCTCAGCTGAGTGAGCTACTAGTTCAGCTAATGGAGCTGACTTAGTAGTGGCCGAGCTGGAGTGAGCTTAACCTAACTCCGTTGAGCTGGTCGAGCTACCTCTTCCATCCGTCCAGCTACCGTCTTACTCGTCCTAGCTGACTCTCGACTTGTGTAAGGTTAAGTCTAAGTTTCCTTTCGTCCTTAACCTTCTTATCTGGCCATGGAACGCTTGTCTTGATGTCCTAAGACTGACTAGTACGTTTCCTCGAACAATGGCCGTCCCAATGATCCTATTCAGGATCTGGGATGTTACAGAACGTGTGATTCGAAAGGGGGAGGATCGAATCTTAGTGACAAAGGGCTGAATCTCAGTGGATCGTGGCAGCAAGGCAACTCTGCCACTTAGAATACCTCGTCGCGTATTTAATTCATCTGCAAAGGATTCTACCCGCCCCTCGGTGGTAATTATAATTCAAGGCTGAAGGACCCTAAGATCGGCTCACTCAAATGGATCAGATTTGGATATGAACTACGGATGGAGAACTGAATGGATTGAAGGTTCGCACGAAGGTTGCGGAAAGGCCTTCGATATTACCGACTCCAAATGGTGCTTGATATGACTCACAAGACCACCAAGTGAAGGATCTCTCATCGTTGCTTGATATGACTCACAAGACCAACTATTTGAGGAAGTGTTTACTTGGATATGACTCATCAAGAAACTAAGAACAAGTTCTTAAACAAAGAACAAAGAGTTTAACTCAAACTTTAGGCAAAAACAATTTCTTTTTATTAAAATAAAAGAGTTTCATATTGATAGAGTTTTTTTGATCTAGGATTTAAATAGAAAAGTAGATCTAGATCTAGATCTAGTCATTAAGCAAAATAAAGACATATTATTAAATGTGACTGATCGGCTTCTGTCCAGGTTCGTTGTATCCTGAAGCATGGACTGCGGTAAGGAGAAGGACGGATGTGGGACTGTCCGTATGAGCCACCATGTCCGGATCATGAACCAGACTGGACCAAGTGCGTCCTATGTCTTCAGAAAGGTGAAGGATCCTTGCCTTAGTAAGATTTGGCTGATCAAAGTGCATGAACTGATCAAAAGGGTCGATCAGTCCATCAGTACGGTCGCCGGTACGTGCAGTATGGGCCAATCGAGCCAAAAGAGAGAAGTTTCGATCATTTTGTGGCTGATCGGCTGGTCTTTCTCAAGTCTGGGATGATCTTTCTCAAGTCTGGCATGATCTTTCTCAAGTCTAGCATGATCCAAGTCAAGTCTGGCACGGTGAAAAACTTGAACCTCGGTTGAAATGTTCAGAACGTCCTGAACTCCATGCTGAGCTGGTTCCATGTAATGATCCGTGGACTGCGGCACATCATTTCCTCCCTCTTCAAAAGGATTTGTCCTTAAATCCATTGTACCTGTATCAAAAGGGAATAAATCAGATACAAATGATTTAAAATTCATGGAAAATTCAGTGAATGAAAAGTTTGGGACAGAAACTTCCTTGGAGGTTTGAAATTGTTTCCCTCAAGTATGTCCGGTTCCATGTTCCACGAACACAAGTCCTTAGGCGTTCACCAGTGCTTGTGCTCCTTGGAAACGTTTGTTCATGGAGGATCAGTTTTGGCTCAGGCCGCTTCTTTCTTGGGCCTGAATCTCCTTTAGAAGTCTGGTACTCGTGGATAGACGGGCTGGAGAACTTCCAGTTCGTAAAATACATAACTCCTTCCTCCTTGAAGCTTTTAAAATGATTCTAAGCCTCAATGAATCCTTTGTGAGTTGGCTTTCCAGGGAAATTGGATTCATGACAAAAGACCTTCTGAATGTTGAGATATCCTCTTTGTACTGAACCCCTGTCGCTGGCATCTCCAAGGTATCCGGTTTGGACAACAAAGCTTCTCCAAATCTCAGGCTGTTGGGCACGGTCAATGCTTTCATTTCTGAGAAGCTGAACCTGTCTTTTCTGGATACTCAAAAAAAAACACTAGAAGACCAGGATCAAATGTCCAAGACAAATACTTGTTCAAACAAAAAATCAAGATATCTTTTCTAAGAACAAGTAGCACACATTTCAGCTTTGTCAAGATGCACATCAAAATAGACATTACAGACCAGAATTTTATCAAGATATGCAACAATAGTATTCATTTTCAAGACGTGCATATCTTGCTCAACATCTGAACACACAAACTTAAGTTCAGAATGAGAATCAACTATCAACGACTCAAGATGGTTTTCAAAGAAAGTGTTGTAAACCACAATATCATCAAGGCTCAAAACAACACAATTATCAAGAATTGATCTCAGAGAATACCATGTTTTATCACTTTCAGAACTCAAGAGATCAAGCTGCAAAAAATAATCACAAAACTCAAGATCACAAAAATCAATTTCAGTTTCAAGTGATTTTTGTTCCAGCATCTTTTTAATCAAGAAATCGTCCAATGCACAAGAGGATGCAATCAAATTATGAGTGATCATTGCATGTTTAGAAGAACTCAGATCAAAGCTATTCTTTTTGAAAACAAACGAATCAAAAGATTTTCTAGCACAAAAATCAGTTTGTTTCAAATCAAGCTCAAGAGATTTTTCAAAACGATCAAAGCCTTTGCTATGCTTTAAAAACTGATTAAAACTCAAAATAAATTCAGACTTGATACCATTGCCTTTTTGAAACCATTTTTGATCAAGAAATTTCTCAGGTTTAAACAATTTAAAAGAATTAATCATGTTTTCAAAAACAGATTTTAAAACACAAAAATCTTTCACCTTTTCAAGACCAAACCGAATCACATCAAGAGAACTGATCTTAACAAACATATCAGGCTGAGAATTAAGCAAATCAGATTGCTCACAGTGCGCTTGAAGTTCAAAAGACAAAGGGGCAGGAGTTGTGCCGGGATCAAAGCAAATATGGCTCTCCATAGCGATGGATGTGATGTTTGTTGCTTCTTCATCAAAGACTGGACCAGGTTTGTCCTCCTCATCAAAGATAGGATCTAGATCTTCATCAAAAGATATCCTAGTGTCAAGAAAAGGTCCTTGATGTGGTAAATCTAGTGGCTCTTCATCCAAAACCTGTGGAGAGAAAACAAGACTACTCGGATGCTCCGGTTGCAAAATGGTTAGTTCTACAATAGCATGTTCAATATCAGTTACAAACTCAGGTTCAAGAGAAGGAAGATCACAATTTTTCTCACAAGAAAACAAGCTTTCAATTGGCTCTTCACCATATTCATCATAGATGGGTAAAGAATCTGAAATATCTTTCAACTCCTCAACATGGGTTTCAGATTTACCTTTGGATTTCTTGCTGATGAATAAGGATGGCTCAGCTACAGGTGCACGTGTGGATGTGCTCTTCTTATGGGTCTGGTTGACGTCCTTGAGGGTTTTCACCACTTCCTCCACAAAGTTATCACAAAACTCTTGGACATCAAACTGAAGCAAACGCCTCTTTGGATCAGCTTCACCTTGGGACGACTTGAAAGGTTCATTGCACCTCCTGTTTGGCCTATCTTGCACACTAACAAACTCATCAAAATTATTCAAAGATAGTTTGTTGTGGGGATTTCTCCTTGCTACTTTTCCTTTGGAGACCAAACATCATAACCTGAAAATCCCAACAAAAAAGTTAGAAAATAAAACCTCACACTCTCAAGTGTTTTATCTCACCCACTCAAGTGTTTCTCTCAGAGAAGTCTTGATCATTTTTTGAAACCTCATGATCCAAGTCAAGTCTGGCATGATCTTTCTCAAGTCTGGGATGATCTTTCTCAAGTCTGGCATGATCTTTCTCAAGTCTGGCATGATCTTTCTCAAGTCTAGCATGATCCAAGTCAAGTCTGGCACGGTGAAAAACATGAACCTCGGTTGAAATGTTCAGAACGTCGTGAACTCCATGCTGAGCTGGTTCCATGTAATGATCCATGGACTGCAGCACATCAAAGGCGGTCTGAATGGCGCTTCTGCCGAACGGACTTAGCCAACGACAGGTGCCTTTGGGAGCCGAAGCTCCTACTAAGGGTCGGCAATCGGGCGGCGGGCGCATGCGTCGCTTCTAGCCCAGATTCTAACTTAGAGGCGTTCAGTCATAATCCAGCGCACGGTAGCTTCGCGCCACTGGCTTTTCAACCAAGTGCGATGACCAATTGTGCGAATCAACAGTTCCTCTCGTTCTAGGTTGAATTAGTATTGCGACGCGGGCATAAGTAGGGTAAAACTAACCTGTCTCACGACGGTCTAAACCCAGCTCACGTTCCCTATTGGTGGGTGAACAATCCAACACTTGGTGAATTCTGCTTCACAATGATAGGAAGAGCCGACATCGAAGGATTAAAAAGCAACGTCGCTATGAATGCTTGGCTGCCACAAATTCCGAAGGTCTAAAGGATCGATAGGCCACTCTTTCATGGTTCGTATTCGTACTGAAAATCAGAATCAAACGAGCTTTTACCCTTTTGTTCCACACGAGATTTCTGTTCTCGTTGAGCTCATATTAGGACACCTGCGTTATTTTATAACGAGCGGCTCTGATACCACTTGAAGGACCCTAAGATCGGCTCACTCGAATGGATCAGATTTGGATATGAACTCCGGATGGAGAACTGGATGGATTGAAGGGTCGCACGAAGGTTGCGGAAAGGCCTTCGATATTCCCGACTCCAAATGGTGCTTGATATGACCCACAAGACCACCACGTGAAGGATCTCTCGTCGTTGCTTGATATGACTCACAAGACCAACGATTTGAGGAAGTGTTTACTTGGATATGGCTCACCAAGAAACAAGACAAGTTCTTAAACAAAGAACAAAGAGTTTAACTCAAACTTTAGACAAAAACGATTTCTGATTTATTAAAATGAAAGAGTTTCATACTTATAGTGTTTTGTAGATCTAGGAATTAAATGAAATGTAGATCTAGAACTAGATCAAGTCTTTACACGAAAATAAAGAGAAGACTTAATTAATGTGACTGATCAGCTTCCATCAAGATGCATCTGAACCGGCTAAGTCCAAGGCGGTAAGGACAATCACATTGGCGGGACGTTCAGCAAGGGCCGCGGGATGTTCTGCTAAGGCTGCGGGGCGTTCTGATCGGACAAGTTGCGTTCCAACAAAACCCAAGTCTTCTGATAGCTTAAGGATCCTTGCCTTAGAGAAATTTCCAAAGGAAAAGTCCATGATCGGATCAAACAGGGTAGAGAGATCATCAGCACGGTCGTCGGTACATGCGGTACGAGCCAATCGAGCTAAAAGAGAGAAGTCTCGATCATTGTGTCAAACCTCATGATCCAAGTCAAGTCTGGCATGATCT
This sequence comes from Brassica napus, assembly GCF_020379485.1. Classification (NCBI taxonomy): domain Eukaryota; kingdom Viridiplantae; phylum Streptophyta; class Magnoliopsida; order Brassicales; family Brassicaceae; genus Brassica; species Brassica napus. Next base: position 35,616 of record NW_026015437.1, on the reverse strand, counting down.
TTCTCAAGTCTGGCATGATCATTCTCAAGTCTGGCATGATCCTTCTCAAGTCTGGCATGATCCAAGTCAAGTCTGGCTTGGCCATCAGTCTTGGCTTGTCGAGTTGGCCGGGAGGGACGGGCATCAGTTCGGTCAGTTTGAGCATCTGGTCGAGGATCTGGACGAAGCTCCAATCCGGACGTTCACGGGTCGAGCCGATAGACGGCCCTTTGGATCTGTCTGATCTGATTGGTAGGATGAACCTCAGCTGGGACGTCTGGAACGTTCTGATTGGTCTGGCCCATAGACTGGGGCACATCATTCCCTCCTTCTTCAAAAGCATTTGTCCACAAATCTGGATCATCTACAAGAAAAGGAGAAAGATCAGACACATTAAAGCTTGAAGAAATATCATACTTACCTTGCAAATCAAGTTGATAGGCATTGTCATTGATCTTTCTAAGGATCTGAAATGGACCATCGACCCGAGGCATAAGTTTAGACTTTCTTTCTTCTGGAAACCGTTCCTTCCTCAAATGAACCCAAACAAAATCACCCTCCTCAAAGATGACCTCCTTTCTCTTCCTGTTGGCATATCTTTTGTACCCTTCGGTTTTGGCTGCAATGTTTGCATGAACCTGCTCATGTAACTTCTTGATAGTGTCTGCTTTCCTTTTGCCATCTTTTCTAACTCTTTCACTCAAAGGCAAAGGCAAAAGATCAAGTGGAGATAAGGGATTAAAGCCATAAACGACTTTAAAAGGAGAGAACTTAGTAGCAGAATGCATAGCATTGTTATAAGCAAACTCAACATGAGGCAAACATTCTTCCCAATGCTTAAGGTTTTTCTTAACCAATGATCTAAGCAATGCAGACAAAGTTCTATTCACTACTTCAGTTTGGCCATCAGTTTATGGGTGACAAATCGTAGAGAACATCAATCTGGTTCCTAATTTAGACCACAAAGTTTTCCAAAAATAGCTAAGGAACTTAGCATCACGATCAGAGACAATGGTCTTAGGCATACCATGCAATGTAACAATTTCCCTAAAGAACAATTCAGCAACTTGCACATCATCATTAGTTTTATGACATGGAATGAAATGAGCCATTTTTGAAAACCTATCAACAACCACAAAGATAGAGTCTCGGCCAGTTTTAGTCCTAGGCAAACCAAGAAAAAAATCCATAGAAATATCTACCCAAGGATGAGAAGGAATGGGTAGAGCCGAATACAAACCGTGATTAGATGTCTTGGTTTTGGATTTCTTGCAGATCACAAATCGGCCACAAATCCTCTCAACGTCCTTCATCAAGCTTGGCCAGTAGAAGTGATCATAAACCGTCTTGTATGTCTTCTTGACTCCAAACTGTCCCATAAGACCTCCTCCATGAGATTCCCTGAGAAACAACTCCCTCAAAGAACATTGGGGCACACACAAGCGGTTATCAAAGAACAAAAATCCAGAATTTTGATAGTATTTTCCATAAGGCACTTTGGAACATTTCTGAAATATTTCTTTGAAATCCGGATCAGTCACATACAAGTCTTTGATAAATTCAAAACCAAGTAGTTTAGTTTCAAGGGCTGAAAGAAGAGTATACCTTCGAGACAAAGCATCAGCCACAACATTTTCCTTACCTTGCTTGTACTTGATAACATAAGGAAATGTCTCAATGAACTCAACCCAACGTGCGTGTCTCTTGTTCAGCTTATGTTGACCCTTAAGATGTCTCAAGGACTGGTGGTCCGTGTGGATAACAAACTCATTAGGCCAAAGATAGTGTTGCCACGTTTGGCGAGCTCTCACCAAAGCATATAGCTCCTGGTCATATGTGGGGTAGTTGAGTGTGGCGCCTCCAAGCTTCTCACTGAAGTAAGCAATGGGTTTCCTATCCTGCATCAAGACAGCACCAATCCCAACTCCGGAAGCATCACATTCAATCTCAAAAAGTTTTAGAAAAATCAGGAAGTACAAGTAAAGGAGCATGAGTCAACTTCACTTTTAACATCTGAAAAGCTTTTTCTTGGGCTTGTTCCCATTTGAAACCGACGTTCTTCTTGATCACTTCAGTCAGAGGAGCAGCAATGGAACTGAAGTCCGGAACAAACCGTCTACAGAAACCGGCCAGACCATGAAAGCTTCTTACCTCGCCCATGGTCGAAGGACTCGGCCAGTCTCGGATGGCTTTGATTTTCTCCTCGTCCACTCTAAGTCCATCAGAACCTACAACAAAACCTAAGAACACCACGTGATCTGTTACAAAAGAGCATTTACCAAGATTTGCAAAGAGTTTTTCTTTCCTAAGAACTTCAAGAACTGTTGGGGTCAAAAACGGTTACGACGGAATTACCACCCGAAAATCTTCGGAGATCGTATTTCCGAAAGAGATAGTAAAAGGAGAGATGTAATTTTCGTAAAAATAACCAAATCGAAGTTTTTACGAAGAAGTATCCTTTGGGATTCAAACCAAACAAACCAAGCTCGGTCACCGCGCATACACGCCGTCCGATCGCTATGCAGCAACCAAACCTGAGCCAAGCTCGGTCGCTACGTAGCGACCGAGCGCTCGTCCCGCTCGGTCGCTACGTAACGACCGAGCTCGAGCCGAAGCTCGGTCGCTATGTAGCGACCGAGCTCGAGCCAAAGCTCGGTCGCTACGTAGCGACCGAGCGATCGTCCCGCTCGGTCGCTACGTAGCGACCAAGCTCGAGCCAAAACTCGGTCGCTACGTAGCGACCGAGCTCGAGCCAAAGCTCGGTCGCTACGCAGCGACCGAGCACTCGTCTTGCTCGGTCACTACATAGCGACCGGGCTCGAGCCAAAGTTCGGTCGCTGTGTAGCGATTGAACCTTTCCGAACATCGATACGACACCAGTCCTTGCATTCTCGTCAAACCTTCGAATGCTATCTCCCGAAGACCATAGCAAGCTCAGTCCATGTTTCCCGCTATTCTAATTCATCGATCAAACTTTGCGGATTAGAAACCGCGGAAAACTCGTAGTAAATGTGTCGAGTCGGAAGACGGCCCAAAGGGACCTAAAACACGACTCGAGGCCCATCCTACGATTTTTCCTAACCAAAAGCCCGTGAACCACAGCATGGTTCACGCTGGGCCCACGAGGAAGGATAAATGTCAAGTTTCCGCGGATAAATACGGAAGTTTTGAAGATAATTGTGAAGATCGGGAAAAATGGAATATCTCCATTTTTATGCTATGACGGCTTAAGGGCAGAAGAGTAAAAGCGTAAACCGACATTGGAGCTAGTATATAAGGAGTCCTAGGCGAGGAGCAGAGAAGGGAACTTTTTTCAGAGCAAACTTAGCACTTAGAGCAATTTAGGCAATTTTCCGTTTTTGTTATTTCGAGCTGCGACTCAATTAGGTTTAGCCGTCTTAGGGTTACTAGAACTAGGAATCTCGCCGACAGCTCTCGAGCCCAGGCTTATACCTTGTTGTAAACGCTCATACGCAAATTCGGAATAAGATCTTCTTTGCTCTCTTTCTCGATTTATTATACTTTGTCGTTGTTATTCTCGTGTGATTGCTTGACGTGTGGTAATTAACAGATATCCGGGTCCTCTGAGAAATTAGGGTTTTCCTAGTTTCCTTATTTAAACGGAAATCGACAGTGTGAATTTCGGTTCCCACAGTTTGGCGCTAGAAGGAGGGGGGGTACGGATCAATCTAACCCGCAAAAGCCACACACAGTCAGACATGTCAACCAGCGACGCGGATAACGTGCAAATTCCTCTTAACGGAGGCAGCGGCACCGATCTCCACACTCCAGTAGCGGACGTATCCGCGGCCAACGCGCAAGCCAACGCCGCGACGCTCGAGGAGTTCAAAAAGATGTTCGCCACCTATTAGAAAAGGTCGGAAGAACAGGATAAGCTCGTGAATACCTTGACCAAACAGGTTGAAACCTTAACGGCAAGGACCCAAGCAATCCATCCCCGCGGAACCACCAAAATCCGCGGGAAGAGGCTCGACTTTGCCACCCCACTCGATAGAACAGGAGTCGCGCGGGAACGACCTTCCGGTCAAAACCCTAGCGAGAAATCTCCCATCGAAAAGGGGAACTCTGAAAGTCTTCCGCCCCCTGCAAAGGACTCGGAGGATAACGAAGCCGAACACATTGACCTGGATCCTAGCGATGTCTCCAACGACACCGACGAGGATGTCGACAGACATCCAAGAAGGACCAGGAGCCGATCTGCTCGGGAAGGTTCCCCGTTCGAAAAACCAATGACGGAAGAAGAAGAGATCGCCTATTGGAACGAACAGGAGGAGCTGGCTGAAAGGCAAACCGAGCTTACCCGCAGTAAACGCCGACAGGCTCGGAAATCTACCGACGAGACATCGGACATCCGCGATCTTCGCGACTACATCACCAAGACTGCGGCAGAAGTGAGAGCCGTAAAGTCTCAAATCCATCATGCTACTAGTGCTGCCCCCGAGATCGATCGACTGCTAGAAGGAGCTCGAAAGACCCCCTTTACCAGTCGCATTTCGGACATGAGGGTGTCCGATCCGGGAAAGATCAAAGTACCGAAGTACGATGGTACGGCCGATCCAAAAGCGCACCTTCAGGCTTTCCACATCGCGATGGGAAGAGCAAGACTGAAGGACGGCGAAAAAGATGCCGGCTATTGCCGCCTGTTCGTCGAAAATCTTGAAGGAGCAGCGCTCGAATGGTTCGCACGCCTTCGTCGCAACACCATCGGGAGTTTTCGACAGCTCGCATCGGAATTTCTCAAACAGTACTCTGTATTCATAGACAGAGAAACCTCCGATGTTGACCTCTGGAGTCTCTCCCAGAGGGAAGACGAACCCCTCCGCGAGTTTATCAGTCGGTTCAAGCTGATAATGTCCAGGGTCAGCGGGATAAGCGACAAAGTGGCCATCGACGCGCTGAGAAAGACGCTCTGGTACAAGTCGAAATTCAGAAAATGGATAACTCTCGACAAACCGCGAACGATCCAGGACGCCCTCCACAAAGCAACGGACTACATCATAGTCGAGGAAGAAACTAAAGTCTTATCGCAAAAACATAAGCCGGCAAGACCATCCTCGAAAGACGCAGATCCGAAGGGGAAAAAGAAGAACTCTCGTAACGACAAGTACGTCCATCACGAGGGGGAAGATCTCCAAGGGGCGCATAACTATGCGATCAATTCGGATCAAGGCCGGACCACGGGCAACACATGGACTCGCAATCAAGGGTATGACAAAAACACCTTCTGCGAGTTCCACCAATCCCGAGGACACTCCACGACCAACTGCAAAGTCTTGGGAGCAAGACTGGCCGCGAAGCTACTCGCTGGAGAGCTTTCGGAAGTAACTAGCGTCAAGGATCTCATCCTCGATTCTGATCGGCCTCCAAAGACGGATAGAAATCCGCCCGCTGAAAAATCCCCTCAACGAAACCAACCTGGGGATAAACGCGGTAGGAGGCCGGATGACAAAGGGAACGATAACAATCGTCGCAGAGTCAATATGATCATCGGAGGATCACAATACTGCGGCGATACCGTGTCGGCCATCAAGGCTTACCAACGGAAGGCAGAGTCAAGTGCAAATTGGCCTACATGGTCTCCTCCTCGAGACGGCCAAAGTTGCTCGATCACCTTCACAGAGGAAGAAGCCGGCGGTATCGACCAACCTCACTGCGACCCGCTCGTCATAGATCTCGTCATACGAGATTTAGAAGTCGGAAGGGTACTCGTCGACACGGGAAGCACGGTCAACGTAATCTTCCGCGACACTCTCAAGCGGATGAGTATCAAACTCGGAGAAGTAATTCCGACGCCAAAACCGCTCACGGGTTTTTCAGGCGAAGTGTCGATGACTCTCGGATCAATCCAATTGCCAGTCATGGCCAAGGAGATCACGAAAATCGTCGAGTTCGCGGTAGTCGATCATCCCGCTATCTACAACGTGATCATGGGAACCCCATGGCTCAACGCCATGCAGGCAGTTCCGTCAACCTACCACCTGGGTCTCAAGTTCCCAACGCCGAGCGGAGTCGCGGCCATCTGGGGATGCCAAAAACAGTCGCGACTATGCTTCCTCGCGGAGCATAAGTTAAGGCAAATCACGGCTTCTGCAACTGCAAACGGCAAACGTGCGAAGATAGATCGATCTTCAGCCAAAAGTGCCCCGGGAGAAGACGAAGTAAAATCGTCTATCGACGCAAACGCATCGGACGTCGAAGCTCGACATAAATCCAAAGCCCACGCGACAACTCAACCGGAACATCCGGAAAATAGCGTCGACCCAGCCACGATCGACACGGTCAAGGCGGACATCGCGACATCTACCGCCGAGTAAGAACACTCGCGGCATGAAACAGAACTACGAGATGGCTTGATCCTCGAAAGGGGTACGTAGGCAGCTCGTCAAAAGACGAGTTCAGCTATCCCCCTCTCTAAAAAGGGGGGGGGGAATGGGTGCGTATACTCGTATACTCCCACTTAGAAAAATCTTCATTATTGTAATCGAGTTTTTAGAAACTTCAAAAACTTTTACTACAATATACGTTGTCCTTTTTATCGAAAACGTTTACGCTTCAGTAAAACACAAAAGAAACTTTCAGGACACGCCTGAAAACGTTAAGACTCTTGTCTGCGGCCCCTTCCGGCCCAAAAATCGTAAAGATTATCATCTTTCAAACACGCAAAAATACACGTATAATCCTCGAAATAACCGCGAGACGTCGCAAAAGTTAAAATTCGAGGACAATGCTAACAAATTGTCCGAACGCGACCACCAAAAACCTTACACCCCGTTCGTCGATTGGCCCCGACGAAGACGCCAGCCGTCTTAAACAAACGCAATTTGATCACTCTTTTGATCTTTAAAAACGTCCAGCACAAGGACAAAAGCGCGCTACAACAAAAATCCGAAATTTTGGTTTAGCACTTCCAGTTGATTCTGAGAAGATGCTCGATTCGTACCATACAAGTCATATAAGCCGAGAACATATCGCGGACTTTAAATCGATGAGAATCAGGAAGAAATCGCAACAGGAAAAACGATAGCCGGCTAGTCACCGCACAAACCTTAACCGAAAGTAAACCTAGGTCTTGCCCTAAAACCCAACGCTCTGGTCTCAAACATCTCAAGGCATGATATCTAAAAGATACGAGATCCTAAATCATGTCTCTCCGTTCGTATCTCAATGTTCTCGAAAATCGTAAAGATAAGTAAATTTTTACGAAAATCACGAACGAACCAACAGATTGAACGTCTAATCAGAACTAAATACGAGACGACAACTCATATTTACTTCAACCCTACTTAGGAAAACTCGAAACAAAACATTCGTCATATAAATAAACCGCGTAAAGCGGCAAGGGATTCAAAGCCACCAACGGCCAGTCCCAGTAAATACAAATACGGCCATCTAGGCCTAAACAAAATCCAAATTCAAAGGGCCACACTCGGCCGAAAACAGATAAAAGGATAACTGATCCATCCCTCATAATCCAAAGTCAAAGTCCCCGGACAACGAAGCACCGAACGCATCCGCGGGACGATCCACTTCCTCGCCACCATCGGGAAACCCGGTCGGAACCTCCTCGGTATCAGGGGAAACCGGGATGGAATCCCAGAACCCTTGAATCCGCTCGTCGATCGGAGGGATAAGCGCCTCGGCATGGGCACGTTCGTTCATCCCACTCTTCATCAAGCTCATTTCCTCTTCAAACACATAGTCATCGGCTCGCGTCCTCCAAGACTTCCGACCGAACCGCGGCACTCGCGAAAGTCACCCACCGAGGTAAAGGCATTCTTGAGGTTCCCATACTCAACCTGGAATTGAGAGGCACGAGTCTTCATCACCTCGACGATTTCCCTTTTGCCTTTCCTTTCCGCTTTGCGGATTGCCCGTGCATGATCACGAGTAAGTTGCGCTTCTCGCTCCAACATCTCGCCTTGCACACGAGCGAGATCCCGCTCCGCTTTCTCCGCTTTGAAGCGGTAGACCATGGCTTCTCTATGGCCCGCCTCAATGGCCGAGCCCAGCAAGCTCAGGCCCTGCAAAATCGATTGACATGTTATAAATATATACATAGGACAATCACCAAAAAATTCTCAAAAAACTAACCCCATTGATGATGCGAGATCCTTCCGCAACGACTCTCGGCCTCGCCGATTCTTTCGTAGGAGGAGGAGCATCGAAACCCGGTGGCAGACCAGCGAAGAAATCGTCGAAATCTGGAATAGGGGCCTCGCTCGAACCACTCCCATCGCCGTAAGCAAGGTTCGGATCCCATCCTGGAAGCATAGAGTCATCCATCGACTACGGTATAGCTGTTGGAGCTTCGACGGGATTCTGGTCGTCAGGTTCGGAGTCGCTTCCCGTGTTCGCAGCCAAAGCAGGACCGGGTCGCACGAATCTCAATGCCTTCCGAACCCTCTTCGGCGTAAAAGAAGTCCAGAAGAAAGGACCGTTCCTGAGAACATCTCTCACCGCAATGATGTCCTCGGGGAACGGAGCAAGAGGGTTGATGAAGGGACGATCATTCGGCAACCTCCGGAACAGTGGAATGCAACTCTCTTCGACGGACGCAGTGTCTACACGAACAAAGAAAAAGAACTTCTTCCACGAGTTGAAGTTCGAAATGAACTTCTTAACCACTGACATAAATTTCCGAGGGGCCAGCCTATGCTTATCCATATCTGTGACAAGTTGAAGTCTCAAAAGCGCTTCATAATGATCGACGGAAAGGGAAAGGCCATGCTCGTAGCTTAGAATCAGGATCCCGATAAGATGCTGAATGGCAAGGGGAGTCAACTGACTTATCGCAACTTCGAAACGATCCAACACTCGGACGAGAATTTCGGGTATTGGGAACCATAGGCGACAACGCACTACGAACGCCTCGTAGCAAGTAAAGTAACCCTCTGGGGGGCTGTTAGCACATTACCCGCGGCGGGGAACCCGGAATTCCACAGCATCCGGGATATGGTAGAAAGATCGCATGATCGCGAGAAACTCGTCGGTACTCCTGCTTGCATCCCCTTCCTCGACTCCACGATGGACCAGGACCGGGAACGGCTTCTCCTTGGGAGGGGTCAACGAGCCATAATGAGCAACCCACCATGCCTCATTCTCGGCAGGATGCACCAAGTGAGGCACGAACTCCATCTTCGGAACGATGAGCTCTTCATAAGGACTCGCGGACGAAGACCCTTTTTTCGCAATCTTTTTCTTGCTCGACATCTTTACACTTCTCCTGAGAGAATATAGGAAAAGGGTGGAGAGCAAGATAGAAAGTTTCTCTTAAGAAAGATCTTAGAGAAAGACAAGAAAGTGAAAAAATTATGGAACAAGTTACCTCCCTTCTTATAGGCATGAGGATTTACTATTCAAGCTCGGACTTTCGGATATTAATTTCATCCATCACGCCTAACTTGCCAAACATGCCTAACCGCACGCTAGGATCCTACGATGCATGATCCTAACGGGCTGGGGGGCCTAACTGTTGGGGTCAAAAACGGTTACGACGGAATTACCACCCGAAAATCCTCGGAGATCGTATTTCCGAAAGAGATAGTAAAAGGAGAGATGTAATTTTCGTAAAAATAACCAATGCGAAGTTTTTACGAAGAAGTATCCTTTGGGATTCAAACCGAACAAACCAAGCTCGGTCACCGCGCATACACGCCGTCCGATCGTTATGCAGCAACAAACCTGAGCCAAGCTCGGTCGCTACGTAGCGACCGAGCGATCGTCCCGCTCGGTCGCTACGTAGCGACCGAGCTCGAGCCAAAGCTCGGTCGCTACGTAGCGACCGAGCGATCGTCCCGCTCGGTCGCTACGTAGCAACCGAGCTCGAGCCAAAGCTCGGTCGCTACGTAGCGACTGAGCGATCGTCCCGCTCGGTCGCTACGTAGCGACCGAGCTCGAGCCAAAGCTCAGTATCTACGTAGCGACCGAGCGATCCGAGCTCGGTCGCTACGTAGCGACCGAGCGATCGTCCCGCTCGATCGCTACGTAGCGACCGAGCGATCGTCCCGCTCGATCGCTACATAGCGATCGAGCTCAAGCCAAAGCTCGGTCGCTACGTAGCGACCGAGCGATCGTCCCGCTCGGTCGCTACGTAGCGACCGGGCGCGAGCCAAAGTTCGGTCGCTGTGTAGCGATTGAACCTTTCTGAACATCGATACGACACCAGTCCTTGCATTCTCGTCAAACCTTCGAATGCTATCTCCCGAAGACCGTAGCAAGCTCAGTCCATGTTTCCCGCTATTCTAATTCATCGATCAAACTTCGCGGATTAGAAACCGCGGAAAACTCGTAGTAAATGTGTCGAGTCGGAAGACGGCCCAAAGGGACGTAAAACACGACTCGAGGCCCATCCTACGATTTTTCCTAACCAAAAGCCCGTGAACCACAGCATGGTTAACGCTTGGCCCACGAGGAAGGATAAATGTCAAGTTTCCGCGGATAAATACGGAAGTTTTGAAGATAATTGTGAAGATCGGGAAAAATGGAATATCTTCATTTTTATGCTATGACGGCTTAAGGGCAGAAGAGTAAAAGCGTAAACCGACCTTGGAGCTAGTATATAAGGAGTCCTAGGCGAGGAGCAGAGAGGGAACTTTTTTCAGAGCAAACTTAGCACTTAGAGCAATTTACGCAATTTTCCGTTTTTGTTATTTCGAGTTGCAACTCAATTAGGTTTAGCCGTTTTAGGGTTACTAGAACTAGGAATCTCGCCGACAGCTCTCGAGCCCAGGCTTATACCTTGTTGTAAACGCTCATACGCAAATTCGGAATAAGATCTTCTTTGCTCTCTTTCTCGATTTATTATACTTTGTCGTTGTTATTCTCGTGTTCTGATTGCTTGACGTGTGGTAATTAACAGATATTCGGGTCCTCTGGGAAATTAGGGTTTTCCTAGTTTCCTTATTTAAACGGAAATCGACAGTGTGAATTTCGGTTCCCACAAGAACAGATTTGAGATGCATCTTATGATCTTCAAGGTTTTTGCTATAGACAAGAATGTCATCAAAGTAGACAACAACAAAATGACCTATGAATAACCTCAAGACATGATTCATTAAACGCATGAAAGTGCTAGGTGCATTAGTAAGACCAAATGGCATAGCAAGCCATTCATACAATCCTAACTTGGTTTTAAATGCGGTTTTCCACTCATCACCTTCCTTCATCCTAATCTGGTGATAGCCACTTTTCAAATAAATTTTAGAAAAGACACATGATCCATGCAACTCATCAAGCATGTCATCTAGCCTAGGGATGGGTTGCCTATACTTTACTGTGATGTTGTTGATGGCACACCACACACATGCGCCAAGAACCATCCTTTTCGGGCACGAGAAGGACAGGAACGGCACAAGGACTGAGCCTTTCCCGGATGTAGCCTTTCTCAAGAAGGTCACCAATCTGTTTCTGAAGTTCCTTGGTCTCTACCGGATTGGTACGGTAAGCTGGCCGGTTTGGTAGAGACGCGCCTAGAACAAGGTCGATCTGATGCTCAATGCCTCGTACTGGAGGTAATCCCTTAGGATTCTCATCTGGAAAAACATCAGAATACTTCTGCAAAACATCAAAAAGTTCACTCGGAATCTCCGGTGCAAGGTCAGAAGAAGAAGCCATAAGAGATTCTTTGTACACAAGTAAAAGAAATGGCTTTTGGGAGTAAAGAGATCTCTTGACCTGACTTTGTTTGATATAGAAATTGGAGTTCCGTTGGGATGATTCAGGTTCATCTGGCATGGTTTCCTTGTCACGGTTCTTCTTGAGCTGGATCTGATCTTGATGAACCTCCAAAAGGTGTCAAAGGAACAAGCGTGATCTTCTTCCTTTTATGATCAAAGGAGTGTCGGTTTGTGAAGTCATCATGCACGGCTCTCTTATCAAATTGCCATGGCCGGCCCAAGAGAATGTGGCATGCATCCATAGGAAGAACGTTGCAAACGACCTCGTCCTCATATCGGCCAATGGTAATAGGGACAGTGACTTGCTCTTTCACATATTGTTCTCCAGCCTCGTTTAGCCATTCCATCCTGAAAGGACGAGAGAGAGGCCGAGAAGCAAGTCCTAGTTTCTTGACAAGTGTGTCACTAGCAACATTAGTACAACTCCCACCATCAATAATCAAAAAGCAAACCTTTTCAGAAACTAAGCATCGAGAATGAAAGAGATTCTCCCTTTGTTCCTTTTCATTGTTTTTGGGTTGGACACTCAGAGTTCTTCTTGTGACAAGTAGAGGACCATGAGCTGGATAGTCAAAGCAAGGCTCCTCATCATAGATTGGGTCGGACTCATCATCAAAGGCTGGGTCGGAACCATCGACCAAGCGGCCGTCCGTCTCATCGAAAATAGACTCGACCATGCCTTTCCTAGCAACGAGTAGTGGCCCGTGATGCGGATATCCAAAGGACTCGTCCTCTTCATCAAAGATAGGACCAAGATATTCTTTGTTCTCCTGCTCATCCTCAGATTCAACTTCTCCATTCTCCGTAAGAATCATCACTCGTTGGTTGGGACAGTTTTTGGCAAAATGTCCTAGACCTTGACATTTGAAACACCTAATGTCTCTTGCTCTACCAGAAGTATCAACTGCCTTTCCTTTGTCATCACGAGCAGGGACATCAGTTTTAAAAGCATTATGTGTTGTGGAAGAAGACTTACCTTTGTCTTGGTAGCTTGGCTTAGGAGCAAAAGCCGATCAAGGAGAGTAGGCCGGTTTAGAGGTAATGGCCGGCTTTGAGGAACTCTTCCTCTTAACTTGTTGCTCGATCAAGATGGCCTTGTGTAGCATCTGTTCCACACTACCATACTCTTGAAGCTCCATACGGTCTTGGATGTCTCGGTTAAGGCCAGAGAGGAACCTAGCCATAGTGGCGTCCATGGGCTCGTCTACATCAGCCTTGATCATCAAAGTTTCCAAGTCTTCCACGGACTTAGTGCCTTGAAGAAAGCGTCTGAGTTTCTGGTGGAGGTCTCGGTGATAATGAGCAGGAACAAATCGTCTCCTCATCAGCATGGAAAACTCATCCCATGTCTCAATCGGTCTCTCACCTGTTCTCCTTTTAAGGGTCACAACTTGATCATACCAATTAATAGCATAGCCAGAGAATTCAGTAACAGCTAGTC
>NW_026015437.1:0-15000 GCF_020379485.1 Brassica napus | reverse complement strand
ACTCAGCACGCTGGCCCTTCCCGTGGACTGTTTGGGTGATTTTGGCCAACGTGGGCTGTCTGTTCAGTACACACAGGACGTCTGTGGGTGTCCGCCAGCACACACAGGATATCCGCGGGTGTCTGTGGCTGTCCGTCAGCACACAGAGGACTTCCATGGCTGTCCGTGTGTGTCTGTAGGACGTCTGTGGCTGTCCATCAGTACACATATCAGCATGCTGGTCTTTGGACTCAGCACGCCGGCCCTTCCCGTGGACTGTTCGGGTGATTTTCGCCCACGTGGGCTGTCTGTTCAGTACACATAGGACGTCCGTGGGTGTTTGTAAGCACACACAGAACGTCTGTGGTTGTCCGTCAGCAAACATTGGACATCCGTGGCTGTCCATGTGTGTCTGTGTGTGTCCGTCAAAACACACAGAACGTCTGTGGCCGTCCATCAGTACACATATTAGCACGTTGGTCCTTGGACTCAGCACGCTGACCCTTCCCGTGGACCGTTTGGGTGATTTTGGCCCACGTGGGCTGTCTGTTCAGTACACACAGGACGTCCGTGGGTGTTTGTCAGCACACGCAGGATGTCAGTGTGTGTCCGTCAGCACACACAGGACGTCCCTGGCTGTCCGTTTTGTGTCCATGTGTGTCCGTGAGTACACAGAGGACGTCTGTGCCTGTCCATCAGTACACATAACTACACGTTGGTCCTTGGACTCATCACGCTGACCCTTCTTGTTGACTGTTCGGGTGATTTTGGCACACGTGGGCAGTCTGTTCAGTACACACAGGACGTCCGTCGGTGTCCGCCAGCACACACAGGATGTCCGTGGCTGTCCGTGTGTGTCCGTGTGTGTTCGTCAGCACACACATGACGTCTGTGGCTGTTCATCAGTACACATATCAGTACGTTGGTCCTTGGACTCAGAACGCTGGCCTTTCCCGTGGACTGTTTGGGTGATTTTGGCCCACGTGGGCTGTCTGTTCAGTACACAGAGGACGTCCGTGGGTGTCCGCCAGCACACACAGGATGTTCGTGGCTGCCGGTGGCTGTTCGTTAGCACACACAGGACGTCCGTGGCTGTCCCTGTGTGTTCGTGTGTGTCTGTCACCACACACAGGATGTCCGTGGCTGTCCATCAGTACACATATCAGCATGCTGGTCCTTGGACTCAGCACGCTGGCCCTTCCCGTGGACTGTTCGGGAGATTTCTGCCCAGTGGGCTGTATTTTCAGTACACACAGGACGTCCGTGGGTTTCCGTCCGCACACACAGGACGTCCGTGGGTGTCCATCAGCACACACAGAATGTCCGTGTGTGTCCGTCAGCACACACAGGACGTCCGTGGGTGTCCGTCAGTACACACAGAACGTCCGTGTGTGTCCGTCAGCACACACATGACGTCTGTGGCAGTCTGTGTGTGTCCGTGTGTGTCCGTCAGCACACACATGACGTTCGTGGCTGTCCATCAGTACACATATCGGCACGCTGGTCCTTGGACTCAGCATGCTGACCATTCTTGTGGACTGTTCGGGTGATTTTGGCCCACGTGGGCTGTCTGTTCAGTACACACAGGACGTCTGTGGATGTCCGCCAGCACACACAGGACATCCGTGGCTGTCCGTGTGTGTCCGTGTGTGTTTGTCTGTGTCCGTCAGCACACACAGACGTCTGTGGCTATCCGTGTGTGTCTGTTTGTGTCCTTCAGCACACACAGGACATCCGTGCCTGTCCGTGTGTGTCTGTCAGCACACACAGAACGTCTGTGGTTGTCCGTCAGCACACATTGGACATCCGTGGCTGTCCATGTGTGTCCGTGTGTGTCCGTCAAAACACACAGAACGTCTGTGGCCATCCATCAGTACACATATTAGCACGTTGGTCCTTGGACTCAGCACGCTGGCCCTTCCCGTGGACTGTTCGGATGATTTCTGCCCAGTGGGCTGTCTGTTCAGTACACACAGGACGTCCGTGGGTGTTCGTCAGCACACGCAGGATGTCCGTGTGTGTCCGTCAGCACACACAGGACGTCCCTGGCTGTCCGTGTGTGTCCATGTGTGTCCGTGAGTACACAGAGGACGTCTGTGGCTGTCCATCAGTACACATAACTACACGTTGGTCCTTGGACTCAGCACGCTGACCCTTCTCGTTGACTGTTCGGGTGATTTTGGCACACGTGGGCTGTCTGTTCAGTACACACAGGACATCCGTGGGTGTCCGCCAGCACACACAGGATGTCCGTGGCTGTCCGTGTGTGTCCGTGTGTGTTCGTCTGTGTTTGTCAGCACACACAGGACGTCCGTGGCTGTCCATCAGTACACATATCAGTACGTTGGTCCTTGGACTCAGAACGCTGGCCTTTCCCGTGGACTGTTTGGGTGATTTTGGCCCACGTGGGCTGTCCGTTCAGTACACAGAGGACGTCCGTGGGTGTCCGCCAGCACACACAGGACGTTCGTGGCTGCAGGTGGCTGTCCGTCAGCACACACAGGACGTCCGTGGCTGTCCCTGTGTGTTCGTGTGTGTCCGTCACCACACACAGGATGTCTGTGGCTGTCCATCAGTACACATATCAGCATGCTGGTCCTTGGACTCAGCACGCTGGCCCTTCCCTTGGACTGTTCGGATGATTTCTGCCAAGTGGGCTGTATTTTCAGTACACACAGGACGTCTGTGGGTTTCCGTCCGCACACACAGGACGTCCGTGTGTGTCTGTCAGCACACACAGGACGTCCGTGTGTGTCTGTGTCTGTCCGTCAGCACACACAGGACGTCCGTGGCTGTCCATCAGTACACATATCAGCACATTGGTCCTTGGACTCAGCACGCTGGCCCTTCCCGTGGACTGTTTGGGTGATTTTGGCCCATGTGGGCTATCTTTTTGGTACACACAGGACGTCCGTGGCTGTCCGTCAGCACACAGGACGTCCGTGGCTGTCTGTGTGTGTGTGTGTGGCCGTCAGCACACACACAGGACGTCTGTGGCTGTTCATTAGTACACATATCAGCACGCTGGCCCTTCCCGTGGACTGTTCAGGTGATTTTGGCCCACGTGGGCTGTCTGTCCAGTACACACAAGACGTCAATGGGTGTCCGTCAGCACACACAGAACGTCCGTGTGTGTCCATCAGCACACACAGGACGTCCGTGGTTGTTCGTCAGTACACACAGAACGTCCGTGTCTGTCCGTCAGCACACACATGACGTCTGTGGCTGTCTCTGTGTGTCCGTGTGTGTCCGTCAGCACACACATGACGTTCGTGGCTGTCCATCAGTACACATATCAGCACGCTGGTCCTTTGACTCAGCACGCTGACCATTCTCGTGGACTGTTCGGGTGATTTTGGCCCACGTGGGCTGTCTGTTCAGTACACACAGTGTGGTAGGCACGGGTCGGAGGGTCGGACGGACGGACGGACGGACGGACGGATGGCCGTTCCGCGGTTCAGTCTTGCCTTGGACGGATGGTACTGGCCGGCTCGTCTCTTGCTTGTGATCGAACCTGAAACAGATAGGAACTTTTAGTGAGTTTTTAACAGGATCTAGAACAGAAACAAGTTATGATTCTTTTGGTTTTTATGGAATTGGTTGAATGAAATCTAAAACAAAAGATAGAGAAGAGAGTAGATTGGCGGATGGGATCTGCTGCTGGACGTATGTCTCTCTCAGCAAGATGCCTAGGTCGGTTAGGAAGATAGATATGGATCCGGCTCTTGTTGGACGTATGTCTCTCTCAAGATTCGGACAAGGAATGGAATGGATCGAAGGACGCCACAAAGAACAATGGATCGGCTCTTTGATATGTCACACGGCTGCTCTCAATGTTTCACACAACTGAAAGACTTAGGGTTTCTTTGCTAAAGCAAAAACGATTTCATAAAAGACTTAGCCGAAAAGTTGGCAACTACAAGGGTTTAAATAGATGTTCCTTACTGGACTTAAAGATAAAAAAAAATGCCTAGACAAATGGCCAATGTCTTAACCGAAATAGAAATAAAGAAAACAATAGACCGGTCGCGGTTTGAGATGTCCGGATCAGAACTCATAGTATGCTTGCTTGTTGCCTCATTAAAACCTTTCGGGAAAACCCAGTGGGACAAAACCTCGATAAGGAAAAAGAGTACAACACATACTACTCCTTCTGATGGTCGGCTATATCTCTGAACCGGAAGCAAGTTGGTTGGATGGATTGAATATGAAGGTGGAAATGGTCAGGCTGGCTTCATTCTGGCCGATGGAGGAGAACTGGCTCGAATGGACAGGGTCTGGAACCTCTAGTGGTTCACCGGTGTCTTCAAGCTTCAAGTCAGACAACTCCTGGATCAATAGTTGCTTGAACCCGGTTTGTTCCTGTGCAAGCAGCTCCTGGACAGCTTTGGCAAATCCAGCTCTTATAACTCTTGAACCGGACCTTGTGGTAGGGCCTTTGCGGATAATGGGAACCTCAGTCGTGGGTACTACAACATCCCCTCCCTCTTGAACAGGTTCTGTCCTCAGAACATCTCCGTCATCAGCAATATAAGGAGACAAGTCAGACACATTGAACGTCCGGGAAACTTGGAACTCACCTGGCAGTTCTAGCCGGTAGGAATTGTCATTGATCCGATCGAGCACTCGGAATGGTCCGTCCCCTCGTGGGGATAATTTGCTCTTCCTCTCTTCCGGAAACCGTTCTGGCCTCATGTGGAGCCACACCCAATCGCCTGGCTGGAAGGTAACTTCTGTGCGCCCCTTGTTGAGCTTAATCCGGTTCCTTTCAGCCTTCTTCTCCAAAGTCTCCTTGACTTGCCGGTGCATGTTCTTCACAAACTCAGCCTTTTTGTCACCACTCTGGCTGACTTGCATGGCTGGTGGCAATGCGGCTAGGTCCATGGGCGTCTCTGGTCTAAAGCCATACACGATCTCAAAAGGGGAGAGGTTAGTAATAGAGTGCCTTGCATGGTTATAAGCAAACTCAATGAAAGGCAAACAACTAAACCAGTTTTTAAGATTCTTACCCACCGTAGCCCTCAATAACTGAGAGAGTGTACGGTTTACTACCTCGGTCTGTCCATCAGTCTGTGGATGACAAGTGGTCGAGAAAAGGAGCTTGGTTCCAAGCTTTTTCCACAATGTCCTCCAGAAGTGGCTGAGATATTTTGTGTCTCGGTCGGACACAATGGTACGAGGCACTCCATGTAAACGCACCACTTCCTTGAAGAAGAGATCAGCGGTTTGGCTTGCATCATTGGTCTTGGAACACGGAATGAAGTGTGCCATCTTGGAGAACCTGTCCACTACAACAAAAATAGAATCCTTGTGTTCTATCTTGGGCAAGCCCAGCACAAAGTCCATAGACAGATCGACCCACGGTGCAATAGGAATAGGTAAAGGCATGTGTAAACCATAAGGATGCGACCTGGATTTGGTTTTGAGACAGACAGTGCACTTGGCGCAAAGGCTCTCGACGTAGCGCCTCATCCGGGGCCAATAGAAGTGGTCGGACAGGACGCTCAGAGTTTTGTCCCGACCGAAATGCCCCATCAATCCACCCCCATGAGCTTCTCTGGTCAGTAAATCTCGCATGGAACCATGAGGGATACACAGGCGTTTTTCCTTGAAGAGGAACCCGTCCTGCTGATAGAATGGACCCATGGCTCCCTTAGCCGTGTTACTGTAAAGCTCAGAAAAATCAGGGTCAGTTTCATAAGACATTTTGAGTTGCTCAAAACCCATGATCTTAGCCTCCATGGTGGTAATGAGTGTGTGGCGCCGGGATAGGGCGTCGGCCACTACGTTGTCCTTTCCCTTCTTGTACTTGATCACATAAGGAAAAGTTTCCACGAACTCCAGCCACCTGGCATGCCTCTTCTTGAGTGTGGTCTGGCCCCTCAAATGCTTAAGAGTCTCATGATCTGTATGAATAATAAACTCTTTAGACAAAAGATAATGTTGCCAAGTTTCAAGCGACCTTACTAGAGCATATAGCTCTTTATCATAGGTGGGGTAATTGAGGGCGGCTCCACTCAATTTCTCACTGAAGAAAGCCACTGGCCGGCCTCCTTGGGTCAGTACGGCCCCTATCCCTGTCCCTGAAGCATCACACTCAATCTCAAAAGGTTTATCAAAGTTAGGAAGAGTTAGAACCGGTGCATGTGTCAAACTATATTTAAGCCTGTTGAAAAACTCCTCTTGGGCAGGACCCCAAGCAAAGGTTACATTCTTCTTGATCACGGAGGTCATTGGGGCGGCAATGGTACTGAAGTCCTTCACAAATCGTCGGTAGAAACTGGCTAGTCCATGGAAGCTGCGGATATGTCCGATCGTGGTCGGGGTCGGCCAGTCTTGTATGGCCTTGATCTTCTCCTCATCAACCTTCAGTCCCTGTGAACTCACAACAAAGCCTAAAAATACCAACTGATCAGTGCAGAATACACATTTCTTAAGGTTAGCATAAAGGCCTTCTTGCCTTAAGGCTTTCAAAACCTGTTCTAGGTGTCCCATGTGTTCAGTTAAAGACCTGCTGTAAATCAAGATATCATCAAAGTATACAACCACGAATTTACCAATGTAAGGTCGGAGGACCTCATTCATGAGTCTCATGAAGGTGCTAGGGGCGTTGGTAAGGCCAAACGGCATCACCAGCCACTCGTATAGACCTTGCTTGGTCTTGAAGGCGGTTTTCCACTCATCTCCTTCCTTCATGCGGACTTGATGGTATCCACTCCTGAGATCAATCTTAGAAAACACAACAGACCCACTCAGTTCATCCAACATATCATCTAATCTAGGTATAGGGTACCGATATTTGATGGTTATGTTGTTGATGGCTCGGCAGTCCACACACATGCGCCATGTCCCATCTTTCTTAGGCACTAGTAGGACCGGGACTGCACAGGGGCTAAGGCTCTCGCGGATGTAGCCTTTGTCCATGAGATCTTGGACCTGCCGTTCCAGCTCCTTAGCTTCCTCAGGGTTGACACGGTAAGCGGCTCGGTTTGGTAGTGGCGCGCCGGGTACAAGATCGATCTGATGTTCTATGCCACGGATAGGGGGTAAGCCGGCAGGGATCTCGTCAGGGAAGACATCCTTGTAACGTCCCATGAGGTCTTGTACTACGTCCGGTACTTCAGGAGCTTCTAAACCTGCAAAACAACCTTCCTTAAAGATCATTAGTAGCACCTGTGTCTCACGTTGTAATGATTTAAGCACTTGTCCGGAAGTCATGTAAAGGTTAATGTTACTTACCTGGCCGGACTGCGTCATTGCCTTCTGCATATCATGAACTTCTTGAGGGCTGAGAGGTGCTAGGCTGTGCTTCTTGTTGTTGTGGACGAAACTGTAGATGTTGGTGCGGCCATGGTGAAGTGTCTCCTTGTCAAACTGCCACGGCCTTCCGAGAAGTATATGGCCGGCTTGCATGGGCACAACATCACACTTGACCTGGTCTTGGTACTTGCCAATACTGAAGGACACAACAACTTGTTCGGCAATCTTGAGCTCAGTCTCATCATTGAGCCATTTGAGACGGTATGGTCGAGGATGGGCAGTTTTGACCAACCCTAGCTTATCAACAAGATACTTGCTAGCCACGTTAGTACAAGATCCGCCATCTATGATCAAACTACATACCTTGTGATCAACACTACATCTGGTGTGGAAGATGTTCTCCCGCTGGATGGTCTCTGGGTCAAAGAGGGTGCTAAAAGCTCTCCGGGTCACTAGCAGCTCGCCTGTCTCCGGGTAGTCGGTTACTTCTTCATCAGAGATCGTGGCCGCGGCCTCTACCTCATCTTGGGATTCATACTCGCCATCCCCCTTTAGGACCATCACTCGTTTGTTTGGACAATCCCGAGCGTAGTGGCCTTTGCCCTGACACTTATAACAAATGATGTCACGAGTACGCAAATTTTGGGCTTGTGTCTTACCCTGCTCCGTCTTAGATGCATTAGACGATTCAGCCTGGTTTGTCTTGAATCGGCTCTCAATCTCAATCGTCTTGCCCTTGTCGCCTTGCTTTGAACCCGGTTGAGTCCAAGCAGGTTTGCTGCGGCTGGTACTGGCCGTCTTGCGCTTGATGTGCTGCTCGGCTTGCGTAGCAAAGTGCAATAGATCGTTGAAGTCTTCATAGTGCTGTCTCTCCACCTTGCGGGCAATGCGGTCTTGCAGCCCTTCCAGGAATTGGGACATCATTGTCTCCTCGGGCTCGTCGGTCTCAAGCTTATTCCTAAGTGCCTCGAACTCCTCAAAGTACTCCTCCACAGTCTTAGTTCCCTGCGTAAGTTTACGAAAACGTTTTAGCACATCACGCTGGTAGTAAGATGGAATGTACCTCGCGCGAAGCTTGGTCCGCATCTCGGTCCAATTACGCGCTCTCCACACTGGCCCGGACTTAGCAACGTCTCGATCCCACCACGAAAGAGCATTGTCCGTCAGCTGGGCTGCTGCTAGGGCAACCTTCTTGGCCTCACTATATTGATAATAGTCGAATATGTACTCCATGCGCTTCTCCCACACGATGTAGGCATCCGGATCAACCTTGCCGGCAAACGTTGGGGGATGAAGCTTAAGCGCCTTGCCTCCCAACCAAGGCTCTTCCTCCTCTCGGTCTCGACCTCCCCTATGGTTGCCGCCTCCTCCTACTTGGGCCCGGGGTCTTCGCGCGTTCCTCCTACCTCCCCGGTTCGGCCTCTCCTCGTCCTGACTGCACGTATCATCGGTACTGTCCGCGTCCGAGTCAGTGTCATGCGGGTCCGGCTGATGCCTTCCTGGTGGTCGAGGTCCGTTGGGCCTGCCTCCCTGCCGTATCTGAGCAAGCTCGGCTGTGATAGTCCTAAGGCTCGCCCTCAGTTCCTCATTGTCAGCTAGGAGCTGAGCGTTTATGGCCGCTTGGTCTTGACCTACATCTCCCATAGTTCTCTGAGAAGAAACTCAAAGAAAGATTAAATGGCAAGAGGGGGTTAAATAGTTGCTTGGGTCGGATACTTTGAGTATCGACCAAGGCTAAGAGTAAATGCAAAAAAAAAGTTAAGACAAAATCGAATCAGGTTTGAAAAAGGAAAGGGAATTTTTTTTTTTTTTTTGAAAACTTGGAAAACAATCCGAAAATTTAAAAATAAGGAAAGTAAATAATTTTTTTTTTTTAAATGGAAAGATCAAAAACTTGGAGAACAATTCCGAAATTTTTTTAAAAAAGATAAGGAAAGTAAATATTTTTTTTTGAATGGTGACGGCTAGGGTTCAGAAAGAACTGAGTTTCGCAGGAAACTTCAGCTCTGATACCAAAATGTTGTAGGCACGGGTCGAAGGGTCGGACGGACGGACGGATGGCCGTTCCGCGGTTCAGTCTTGCCTCGGACGGATGGTACTGGCCGGCTCGTCTCTTGCTTGTGATCGAACCTGAAACAGATAGGAACTTTTAGTGAGTTTTCAACAG
The DNA here is from genome assembly GCF_020379485.1 of Brassica napus. Classification (NCBI taxonomy): domain Eukaryota; kingdom Viridiplantae; phylum Streptophyta; class Magnoliopsida; order Brassicales; family Brassicaceae; genus Brassica; species Brassica napus. The sequence continues at coordinate 5,594 of NW_026015437.1, read as the reverse complement.
GATCTACTACAGAAACAAGTTATGATTCTTTTGGTTTTTATGGAATTGGTTGAATGAAATCTAAAACAAAAGATAGAGAAGAGAGTAGATTGGCGGATGGGATCTGCTGCTGGACGTATGTCTCTCTCAGCAAGATGCCTAGGTCGGTTAGGAAGATAGATATGGATCCGGCTCTTGTTGGACGTATGTCTCTCTCAAGATTCGGACAAGAAATGGAATGGATCGAAGGACGCCACAAAGAACAATGGATCGGCTCTTTGATATGTCACACGGCTGCTCTCAATGTTTCACACAACTGAAAGACTTAGGGTTTCTTTGCTAAAGCAAAAACGATTTCATAAAAGACTTAGCCGAAAAGTTGGCAACTACAAGGGTTTAAATAGATGTTCCTTACTGGACTTAAAGATTAAAAAAAAAGGCCTAGACAAATGGCCAATGTCTTAACCGAAATAGAAATAAAGAAAACAATAGACCGGTCGCGGTTTGAGATGTCCGGATCAGAACTCATAGTATGCTTGCTTGTTGCCTCATTAAAACCTTTCGGGAAAACCCAGTGGGACAAAACCTCGATAAGGAAAAAGAGTACAACACATACTACTCCTTCTGATGGTCGGCTATATCTCTGAACCGGAAGCAAGTTGGTTGGATGGATTGAATATGAAGGTGGAAATGGTCAGGCCGGCTTCATTCTGGCCGATGGAGGAGAACTGGCTCGAATGGACAGGGTCTGGAACCTCTAGTGGTTCACCGGTGTCTTCAAGCTTCAAGTCAGACAACTCCTGGATCAATAGTTGCTTGAACCCGGTTTGTTCCTGTGCAAGCAGCTCCTGGACAGCTTTGGCAAATCCAGCTCTTATAACTCTTGAACCGGACCTTGTGGTAGGGCCTTTGCGGATAATGGGAACCTTAGTCGTGGGTACTACAACACACAGGACGTCTGTGGATGTCCGCCAGCACACACAGGACATCCGTGGCTGTCTGTGTGTGTCCGTGTGTGTTTGTCTGTGTCCGTCAGCACACACAGACGTCTGTGGCTATCCGTGTGTGTCTGTGTGTGTCCTTCAGCACACACAGGACATCTGTGGCTGTCTGTGTGTGTCCGTGTGTGTCTGTCAGCACACATAGGACGTCCGTGGGTGTCCGTGGCTGTCCGTCAGCACACACAGGATGTCTGTGGCTGTCCGTGTGTGTCTGTCAGCACACACAGGACGTCCGTGGCTGTCCATAAATACACATATCAGCACGCTGGTCTTTGGACACAGCACGTTGGCCCTTCCTGTGGACTGTTTGGGTGATTTTGGCCCACGTGGGCTGTCTGTTCAGTACACACAGGATGTCCGTGGGTGTCCGCCAGCACACACAGGATGTCCGTGGCTGTCCGTGTGTGCCGTGTGTGTCCGTCTGTGTTTCTCAGCACACACAGGACGTCCGTGGCTGTCCATCAGTACACATAACAGCACATTGGTCCTTGGACTCAGCACGCTGGCCCTTCCCGTGGACTATTTGGGTGATTTTGGCCCACGTGGGCTGTCTGTTCAGTACACACAGGACGTCCGTGGCTGTCCGTCAGCACACATGACGTCTGTGGCTGTCCGTGTGTTTCTGTGTGTGGCCGGCAGCACACACACAGGACGTCTGTGGCTGTTCATTAGTACACATATCAGCACGCTGGTCCTTGGACTCAGCACGCTGGCCCTTCCCGTGGACTGTTCAGGTGATTTTGGCCCACGTGGGCTGTCTGTTCAGTACACACAAGACGTCCGTGGGTGTCCGTCAGCACACACAGAACGTCCGTGTGTGTCCGTCAGCACACACAGGACATTCATGGCTGTCCATCAGTACACATATCAGCACGTTGGTCCTTGGACTCTGCACGCTGACCATTCCCGTGTACTGTTCGGGTGATTTTGGCCCACGTGGGCTGTTTGTTCAGTACACACAGGACGTCTGTGGATGTCCGCCAGCACACACAGGACATCTGTGGTAGTCCGTGTGTGTCCGTGTGTGTTTGTCTATGTCCGTCAGCTCACACAGACGTCTGTGGCTGTCCGTGTGTGTCTGTGTGTGTCCTTCAGCACACACAGGACGTCTGTGGCTGTCCGTGTGTGTCCGTCAGCACACACAGGACGTCTGTGGCTGTCCATAAGTACACATATCAGCACGCTGGTCTTTGGACTTGTAAGACCCGAACCCTGGCCTCTCGACCTGATGGAGTCCGCAGGCTTACTTATTAATTTCTCTGCTTGTTTGATCCATTTTTAAGTCTATTAGTTACTAAGTCATATTCGAATATGAGGTTCATAAACAAAGGAACAGATTGCACAGCGGAATAACAATGTATAAACTTTGTATTACTTAGAAACATGAGATTCGATACACAACTTCTTAACAGTCTCATAGACAATCACTAGTTCATCCCTAGCATCATCTAACCACACGTTACACAGCCTCTCACTGACCAAGCCTTCACGGCTCCTTGGCTTGACCAGAACCATCCTTAGTTCCTGAAACCACAACCAGATAAGCATTAATCATAACTGAGAATAGAACGGATTGATTCTACAATGCTTGGCTTGGTTCCTAGAACTTAGATAAACCTCAGTCAGCATAATCATAAAACGTATGAACCTACCTACCGTATCCTAAGTCATTCAACCAACCACCCCTTGACTTAGAATCAGATAGATAGTCCAGAATAGATAAACAGAACACACGAACAGATCCGGATCGTCCCCAAAGACCAATCCGTCTATCCGGATAGAATCTAGGTGCGACCGGCCAATGGAGTCCGGCTCAATGGCCCAACGGACTCCCTTACCTGATCCGGCCTTAGGCCTGGATCCAATCGGCCTAGTAAGCCTCAAGCCTAATCCGGAAGGCTTAGCAACCGGTCAGACCTTGCGACTCTACCTTGGCTTAGACAAACCGTGACCTTGTCTTCACTAGACAAGCCATAGGCTGATCCATAAGGATCGGTCCTAACCTGTCCCGAAAGACACCGTTTGGAACATGCACCCTTTGGCCAATCGTGCCTCTTGGTCCTCGTACCTTTTGATGTTTGCAACCTTTGGTAACTCGTACCTTTTGGTCCCTGACACCCTTTGGCAACTCACAACCTTTGAACACTCATGACTTCTTGACAACTCGTGCCCTTTGGGTCATTCCCAACCGTTCGTCCTAACCGCCCAGTCTTGGTGCGATCGGATCATCCGTCTAACCGACCCGTGTCTAGGCTAGCGGTCTGGTTATGTTCGGCCAAAGCCTAGGGACGTGTCCCTTGGACTCAACCAACACAACCTTTCGTGTTTAACCAGAGAGAAGAGAAGAGAAACGAATTGAAATAGATAAGGAGAGCCGGATGGGACTTAGGAACCGAGCAGAGCCGCGGTGCGGTCGCATGGACCGTCCGTTCGGTCTGATGGAGCCACGGCCCATCACATACCTTGTGAACCACGTCTGGGTTCTCCATGCTCTTCTCTTGTCTTGATCTCCCATTCTTGACCGGAGTTAGTTCTCAAACGATCAGAGTCGCCGGAACACAACACCACCACAATCGGCCTTTCTCTTGGCCGGAACTCTCTCTTTCTCTCTTTCTTTCTCTCTACGTTTTTCTCTGAGTATTTTTACTCTGGAATTGGATAATGAAATCGACCAGAGAGCCCCATATTTATAGAAAACGAGGGGGTAAGTCTTGCCCCACGAACAGGCAAGACTTGCTAGCGAATGGGCACCATCGGCCAAGAGTTGCCCCCTTTCGGCCACTTGCATCCCTTCGCCCTTTCTGATTGGGTTTGGGGTCGGCCACAAGCCCAACCCACGCCCCAGGCCTCCTGGACACAGCCCACGGCATTGCCCAAGGACCCAACAGCCCATGGCCTCATGGCCGGACCTCACAGCCCGCCACTGACCCGGACCCGGACCATCGGCCTAAAGCCCGGACAGTCCATCTAGCTGAGATGAGCTGACTCTCAGCTGCCTCAGCTGAGTGAGCTAGTAGTCCAGCTAGTGGAGCTGACTTAGTAGGGACTGAGCTGGACTGAACTGAACCTAGCTTCCTTGAGCTGGCCGAGCTACTCGTCCACTTCGTCCTAGCTACCGTCTTACTCGTCCTAGCTGTCTCTTAGCTTGTATAAGGTTAAGTCTAAGTTTCCTTATATCCTTAACCTTCTTTCTCGACCATGGAACGTATGCCTTGATGTCTTAAGACTGGCTTGTACGTTTCCTCGAACCATGGCCGTCCCAACAATCCTATTCAGGATTGGGGGCGTGACAAGTCTCCCCCCCTTGGGATGGATTCGTCCTCGAATCCGAATTGAATGCTTCCTCGGAAACAAACTGATCCAACCACTCTGGGTACTCTGCTTTCATTCTAGCTTCGGTCTCCCAAGTGATTATATCCTGACCATTACAGTCCCAGACGACCTTGACCATCTGGACCGTCTTCTTCCTTGTTGCTTTTTCCATCCTATCTATGATTCGAACTGGCCTCGTTTCCAAGGTTAGGTTCTTACCAAGATCGTCTGGAATGGCAGGAAGAGCGATGTCTTGGTCCGTTAAACATTTCCGAAGTTGGGAGACGTGGAACACATTATGAAGGTAATCATTTTGAGATACACCAAGTCACCTACTTGAAACTCGAGATCTTTCCTTCTTCGATCTGCATAGTTCTTTTGGCGATCTTGTGCCTGTCTCATCTTGTCCCTCAAGAACTTGATCTTTTCGGTTGTCTCTTCGACAATCTCCGGACCAATCATGCTGCGTTCCCAACTTGGGTCCAGCATAAGGGTGTCCTGCATGGACGCCCATACAGAGCTTCGTATGGCGACATGCCAATACTACTATGGAAACTATTGTTGTAAGCAAATTCTACCAGAGGTAGATGTTTCTGCCAGGAATCACCCCAGTCTAGAACACATGCTCGCAACATATCTTCCAATGTCTGGATCGTACGTACAGACTGTCCATCCGTCTGTGGGTGGTAGGCTGTACTCATGTTCACTCTTGTTCCTAAGGCCATTTGGAAAGCCTTCCAGAAGTAAGATGTGAACCTTGAATCCCTATCTGAGACTAGCTTTGCCGGCACACCATGTAGTCGGACGATCTCATCATCAAGTACTTACGTACAATCTGATCTACCCCATCCGACTTCTTGATAGCCAGGAAGTGTGCTGATTTGGTTAGTCGTCAACCACAACCCAAACCGCATCTTTCTTATTCCTTGTGGTAGGAACCCGGTCACAAAGTCCATTGTGATGTGATCCCATTTCCATTCCGAATAGGCAAGCTTTGTAATACCCACTAGGCAACCTGATGTTCTGCTTTGATGAGTTTGGCAAGTGGAACACTTGGCCACCCATTCCGCTACATCTGCCTTCATACGGATCCAATGATAGAATTTCTTAAGGTTCTGGTACATCTTGGTCGCACCAGGATGAACCGAGAATCTAAACTTATGAGCCTCCCTCATAATCTCTTCTTTAGACTCCTATCATTAGGAACACTGATCAAGACGTTTAGTAGGATGGTACCATCCTTTGCAATCTGGTTACTTTAACAATCCGGCCTATCATTCCTGAGCACCTTATTCAGGGTTA